>NC_056735.1:1544814782-1544907282 GCF_019279795.1 Protopterus annectens
GGTGCATGGAACCTTTCATGTAGTTTCATATCCTGTTTTACAGCTCAACAATCTTTCTCAGATGAGCCTCATTTAATTGATACTGTCAGAGCCATACTTGCTGTGCAGAACCTGTACACATTTATATTCCTACCACAACATACCACAGTCAACACAACAGTCTGGTGTTTGTAATTTTATTAAAGAGTACTCACACTTTTGTTAATGGATATCTTGTGCATTATTAGTCTAGCTAATGTCATTTATTCATTACAAACAGTACACACTTTACCTACTGACAGTAGACAATCTACACCTTTCTATTAACTGGCCTATATGCTGCAAGCTAGATTTGTTCTCACCAACCTCCCATTACAGCATTAACAACCTGTTGGCATGGACATCCACATTCATAGCCCTCTCATCTGCAGCACTATGGGAGATAAACAAACATTTATGCATACCTGTTGATCACATAGTCAGGCTGGACTTTGGTAAACACTAATTGATACTGATACTTACACACTGCTGGGATATTCTGTGCTCATGCATCTTGGGTCCACTGGTCCAAGAGCTCACTCTTCCTATGCTTGAGGTCAGTGAAATGGTGCCAGACTTGCTCACCAGTTCAAGGGATTCCAGTAGCACTGCTGAGATCACATGTGAGATGGTCCCAGGCCTCTGATTTATATTGTGATCCCTGGTACTGGCCTGCAGCAGTTTCTCCTCAAGGTCTTTCACTAGGAGTCCAACCATGACCCTGGACTCTTGGATGCCCCAGTGCTGTGCCCGAAAGCACACACTGTCACCTACGCCAGCCATAGTGCCTGCAATGATCAACTACAACTGGTTATGGCTGTATTCCTGCCTGAGAGGTTTAAATAGGGCTGCGTTCCACCCTTTGCCATCATTGGACCATTTTGAACATGCTGTGCTAAGCTAATCAATGCACAAACCTGCTCATCTAAGGTGACTATTGCTTAAAGGGGTAGACGCTAAGCACTGCTTACCAGTGTGCAGTTCCACTTAGCTAAGCTAATTATTGCTTAGTATTTACATTTAAGCAATGCTTACACCGGCTTAGCATAGCTGAGCACTACTTAGCATTGCTCAGCTTTCATTTTATGGAGTATTAGCATTGTGGGATTAATTCATCATTACTGACATATTGTAATGTGTATGTTTGCCTTCCATTACATCCTCCTATGTGCTTTCATTCAATTATACACTTGTGTGACTATAAACTATATGGGACACTTGTGTTTATATGGAGGTTTCACATCTTTTCTATACTCACACCTCACTTTTGGACCTGCTACACTACCCTGGTTGACAAATGTATAATTTACTACCTAATAAAAAAAAACTTTTAATTCTGCTTTCCCGTATAAAAGTGAATGGACTGCATTGGGGCTTGAATCATGAATGACTGCCTGTAAAGCAGAAGCACTAACCACTATGCTACCTTGCTTTGAGAATTTTAGCTGTATAATTCTATTTAGCTCATTGGGATGTTTAAGCTATGCTGAGAAAAGCTGTGTGATGCACACACCAGCTCAGCTATGCTTATACCTTACTTGGGACAGAAAAAAATAAAATGTATGGGTTTTATTTATTTATTTATTTATTTATTTTGTATTTTAGGGGTATGCACACACCTGTCAGCCTCTTCCAGCAGGACATCTGGACAACTACATCATACATGAGGGACTCTGGCCACAACTGGGGGCACTTTTTAAATATTCCCTCTTGAGAACATTCTGGCTTATTTGATATGCCAGCGTGTACACTGGCATACCAATCTGGACATTCTCTGTGCTGGTCTGTAGTTTGGGGGTGTACCTGTTTGTTTTATTTACATTCAGTGTTCACAGACACTGTTATTATTTATGTACAGAGTCCGCAGACACTGTTTTAGTTTTCAAAGTACCAGACGGCACTTCCTGAGTGGAGGGGGCATGTTAACTGTACGAGCACCACTTGAACACACCCCCTGCACTTGTTTATGGTTCGTGTCTGTGTAGGTTGAACAGCAGCGTGCTTTCATGAATATGCAAGGTGTGCTGCTGTGCTATACAGACATGAACCACTTTGTGCAGGAATAGTGCTATTTCTGCACAGAGTTTATTAAATCCCAGGGAAGATGAACAAGGGAATGTGCTATAGATTGTAGAAATCTCACTACTTTTACTATCATTATAGCACAAGATTCTCTTAAGTGATTTTTTTTATTTCTGAAAGAAAAGGTAGGTTGTGTTCCCAACACTCTATTTACTTTGGCATCTGAAGTTAATACATGACAGTTCTTTTTAATAACATCACACACAACTTTGATGTTACTAGAGTAAGTGAGATTAATGGTAGGGGCTTTTATACTAGTTATAGTATCCGATGTTGTATAACTATATTGCCTATCAGAAAAATATGGAGAGACTACTATTTCTTAGCATGTTGGTTTCATTAATGCCATGTCCCACTTCATTAGTTTTTGCTATTAACTCTTCACCCATAACATCAATATCTGATAGAAACCTATCTTCCCTGTTATTCAAATGAAACATCTGCATAGCTTGGCTTTTCACTATATTTTTAAAGATATGTGGTGGGTGTAAACTATATCTATAAAAAATAAGGTTTCTATGACATTCTTTTCTAAAGTGACTGGTGGTAATGTTCCCCATCTCATCTTTCTCTAATCTAATATCTAGATAGTCAATATTACTCATAAAGATATGACTAGCAAATTTCAAAAAGTGTGTGGTGTTGTGTAAATATTCAAGAAACTCATTAAATTCATATTCAGTTCCTTTCCAAAGTATAGACATATCATCTACAAAACACATATAGAACTTGATGTTACTTTAAATTGATTATTAGAGAAAACATGAATCTTTTCCCACTGCACTAACACTATGTTAGCATAGCTGTTGGTGCAGGGGTGCCCATGTCTATTCCTTTTCTTTGGCGATAATAGTTGCAGTCAAAGACAAAAGTATTATTTCTTAATACAGTCTCAAAGAACAAGCATATTAGGTCAATTTGTCTCATCATAAAAGGCATCATCTAATAAAAAAATTCTAAATAAATTCTAGGCCTTCATCATTGGGTATGACTGTAAACAATGAGCAGATATCCAGTGTTACAATCATAATACCAGCACAGAAATCTGTATCAGAACAATAACTATAAGCTGTGCTAAAAGCTTGCCAGAATCATTCAAAACTACTTGATATCTATCCAACACATTTTAAGTGCTTTTCCATATAAATAGACATCATCTCTGTAACCCATCCTTGACCTGAAACTATAGGTCTCAATTGCGGGTTATAATAATCTTTGTGTATTTTAGGTAATGGTTGAAAAATAGGAACAATAGGGCAATCAACATTACAGAACTTGTAAATATCTAAACTAATAATATTCAGAAGCAGAAAGTCTTCCAAAGCAGAATGAACACAACTAATAACATCATACAAATCTTTGACATCTATTTTTTCATATGTCTCACAGTCATTAAGATGTTGCAAAACAGAATCCTTATAGTGTTCATAATTCATGATAACTAAGCCACCTCTCTTGTATGCAGGTCGTATTGAAATGGATCTATCATTTTAAAGCCTTTTTAATGCTTTTGACTCATGCTTAGTTATATTTAAAAAAAAAACTTGTCATATTATTAGGAGGTGGAGTATTTAAAATTGGGTTCCAAAAATCCAAAAGTTGTGAATAGCTGACGAGATGAATGGTTCAACCAGTGGCATTGAAACTAGCGCCACAAGGACAAAACACCAGTAAAATGAAATAAAAACCAAACCAAGGTGGGATTCATGCATCAAAATTCAGATAGGAAGGTATAAAATAGATATATTTATTGTGAGCACTTTCGCATTTGACCCAACTAATTAAGCAATCAATTCAAATCTGATTATTCAAAAAACATTCAGCATATATATGAATATATGTGTTAATGCTGTTTTTGTGTCTCATGTAGCTTCACTTTATTTGTGTAAAACATTTTATTAGTACTAGTTTTTAGTATATTGTTTTTTTTATATAGTTCTGCACCTTTCTGCATTTAGGTTCATAGGTTCATAGGTAGGTACTAGGCTATCTGCCTGAAGGCATTTATAAGCCTAGCCAGAATGTGTTGGCTTTCACTACTCACTTAGATTAGTTCCCTTTGCCTCTGTCCAGCAGAGACACTGAAGTGATCCCCGGGGTAAACTTTCTGTTTCCCATCCACTTGTCAAGGTTTCTTTTGAAGAGTGTTAACGAGGAGTTCTGCCTAATGTAGATTGGAATCTTGTTCCAAAGCATGGGAAGTCTCTGGGACAGGAATCTATTCCTCCAGCACGTCCTATTTATTGTTGTGATGAGGTTTAGATCCCTAGAGCGTGTGGCTTGAGGGGATAAGGTTTCCTTTAGGTGGAACATGTCCATCAGTACTAGGTTGGACATGGCCTTGTATGTCAGGCAGAGATCACCTCTGAGTAGGCGGTATGCAACCGAGTACAGCTGGAGTTTCTTCAGTCGAGCTGCATAGGGCATCTGTTTGAGGCCAGTGATCCTCTTGGTGATGTACTTCTGTGGTCTTTCCAGCTGTTGCAGGTGTCTTGTAAGGTACATCCCAAATGGGGCATTGTACTCTATGATGGGTCTGATGAGTGATGAGTAGAGAGGCACAATGACCTCTTTTGATCTGGATGTGAACCCTTTTGTGATTAGGTGGGTCACGTAGAAGGATTTTCTAACCACTTTGGCAATGTGATTAGCAAAGGTGAGATTGCTATCTACTTGGGTCCCCAGATCCCTTATTACATATTCCATATTTAGGGGACTACCACCTATGTGGTAGTTTGTGGGTACTTTGTTTTTTCCAAAGGGGATGACTATGCACTTTTTGGCATTTAGCTTGAGGCCATGATTTTGACACCAGGTATCCATCTCAGTGAGACCCTTTTGGAGGATGTCTGTGTCAGCCAGAGAGTCAATTATAGTCCCTAGTTTGCAGCCATCTGCAAACTTGGTCAGCCATAGTCCTCCTGTGCTTGCCTGTACCTCTGAGAAGTATACGCCAAACAGGAGGGGTCCTAGGACTGAGCCCTGGGGAACGCCACTTGTAACAGGTTTAGAGTCAGACCTAGCTCTCACAACTCTCACCATGTGGGTTCTGTCTGTGAGCCAGTTGGCAACCCATCTTGTGACGTAAGGGTTTATGTTCAGAATGGTGAGCTTGTCTATAATACCAGAATGGGTAATGGTGTCAAAGGCCTTTGCGAGGTCTAGGTAGGCTGTATGTACCATGTTTCCCTCATCTATAGCCTTGGTAACTGTCTCAAAGAAGTCCACCAGGTTTAGGAGGTATGATCTGCCCTTAACAAAGCCAAACTGGGTAGGGTCCAGTGTTTGGAGGTTCCCAATCTCTCTGTTAATGAGTTCCATGATGTTGCACTCCATAGCCTTGCAGATCATGCTAGTCAGGCTTATAGGCGATAGTTCTTGGGGTCTGTTGTGGCTCCACCTTTGTGGAGCAGAATAACCGTTGCTGTGCACCACTCTGTGGGTACATAGCCTGTGGAGAGGCTGAGTTTGAACAGTGTGTGTAGGTGAGGGGTTAGTTCATCTTTGAGCTCATGTAGGACACAGCCTGGGACACCGTCCAGTCCCATTAATGCTGTGTTTTTGGCTTTGGAGAGGGCTGTTTTAACCTGAGTGTCTGTGATTTCAGGGACTCTACATTCTTCTGGTATGGTTATGAGCCCTTTTGGGGGTGAGAGGGGCGGTGAAATTTGTGCGGAACCTGTCTGCCAGCACTTTACTGTCAGTTCACTGGTATTTTTAACATTTGACTGCTAGTAGGGCTATTTAGCTAGTATCATGTCAATTCTTTTATTTACTGCTTTAAATGTTTTTTTGAATAATCAAATTTTAATTGATTGCTTAATAAGTTTGTGATTTCTGTTGGTCTTTGCATTGTATAAGAAGGTTTGGTTTGAATGCATTTTCATTGTTTTATGAAGCAGTTGGGTTAACTGTGAAAGCACTCACAATAAATATATATATATATATATATATATATATTTTACCTCCGTATGTGAATTTTGATGCATGAATCCTGCCTTGGTTTGGTTCAACTAAATTGAGTTTAAGTCATGTTCATATAAGTTACAGAAAGCCTCTAGGGTAATGCATCTAGGAGGAAGTTATACAATATTAGCAAAGATGAACTGGCTGCTCAAAAAATTTGAGCAAAGATTAGACTCACAGAATGATGAAAGGAAATAAGGGTGAGGAATCCTATACACAGATACTGCAAGAGTGAGGCCATGCTTTACAATAACAGGTTTTACGGGAAACGTGATTTTAACACTGTGGAATGTTACTCATAATAGTTTGAGAGAGCAACTAATAATGGTGTATGAGGATGATTTATTAGATGCCAAGCTTTTTGACTTTTGGGTCACTTCTGCCAAAAATATGCCAAGCTTCTTTGGGATCCCAAAACCCCATAAGAATATCTCTGATCCTCTCTATAGACTGGTAGTGGCAAGTGGTGGTTCTATAACTGAGACAATATCCTTCTACCTTGATGCCCAGATAAATCCAGTGGAAGAGGTCAACAAATCTTTTATTTTAGACTCTCTATATTTTCCTGGGTAAAGTCAGAGATATGCCAGTCAGTGATTCCACAATCCTGGACACATCTATAGCTTATACAGTGCTTCCACACAGCTATTGTACTGAAGCTGTAACACAGACATATGAAAATGACAGAAATGTATTACCAGTAGAGACAGAGGTTCTAGAAAGGTTATTGGATCTAATCCTTAGGAGCAACTGCTTCATGTTTAACAACTGGTTTTATAAGCAGACTACTGGAATAGCTTTGGGGGCAGCCATAGCCAGGTCAGTGTGGTTCTTGGAAAATGGGAGGATGACGCCATGCACCAAAGCCCCTATTTTGCATCAAAGAAATGCTATCTCTGTTACACTAATAATATCTTTATCATTTCAGAGGGGGATGAAGCCACCTTGAATTACTTTTACAACCATATCGGTAATTCAACTCGTTTCCTGAGATTCACAACCTCTCCCATAAAGTTCTTCATCAGCTTTTTAGACAAAACCATATTTAAAGACACTGAAAACAAATTCTTCTTTAATAATCTTTTCAGAAAACCAACCAGGATTAATATTTTTGCTGCATAGCAAAAGCATGTATCCCCAAATCACTAAGAGAAATTTTATAAAATATCAGGGGATGAGAATTGCATGTGTCTCTAAAGAGCTTAGAGAGCTCATCACAAATCTAATAAGCCTACACCAAGACTTACTGCCTAGGTAGTACAGCAATATATTATGCAATTCAATTCTCAACTCCATTAGAACTTTAAAAGAAGCAGAGGACCCTATTTTGAGGGAGCACCCTGAGAGACTCATAAGACTCAACAGAAATTCAACAGAAACCAGCACTGGGATCCACAGCAGGATAAAAGAAAAAGAAGCATGCCACTCACTTTTACAGTAAATTACAACACAATCAGAATGATCATGACCAACAACTGCATGGTGATTACAGACAACAAACAACTGGCAAAACTTTTAGGACTCCATCTTTGTTTTGTTTTCATGAGAGCCGGGCACATTAGGATCTGGGTAGAGTGCAAATTCAGACCAGAGGAGGACAATAGAGGAACTTACACCTGTGCCCCCCTCCCTTTTGCAGTTACTGCAAATATATGATCAATAAGGACTAATTCCTTTGTTCAGTACTCACTAGAAAAATTAAGAGCACTTATTCTGGTAATTGCAGCTCTGCTTTTGTCATATGACATGCACCATGTAATGGCTGCAGTTTTTTTTATGTAGGAAAAACTATGAACAAGTTAAAAAACAGGATGATATACCACCTGTCTGATATGGCTCTCGAGATCATACCAATCAACTTCATAGAGCAAGAAATCTGGACAAAGCCATAAATAATGGGGGGACAAAGGCCCAAAAATAGGGACACATTTTAAATATTACTCTTACAAACATAGAACGTTGATAGAATAACATCTTTTGTATTAGCATGAATTTTCTGAAAGGTATGAATTCTGAAACTCAAATGTCTGTCATTTTTCTGACTTCAGCCCTCAATGTTTGCCAATGAATTGACAGAAAACCCCTAATATATGAAAAACATACTGAAAATATGAGATAAAAATCTGATCCTTTTGCAGAAATCTGTACAATTGCTCCAGATTTCAAACACCAACTAGATAAGCACTGACATGATTTCCCAAACCATGGAGGTTTTCACTTCCACATCCTGGACAAAATCATTATGAGTCTGCTAGAAGGAAACAAAAATACAAACCTCAAAAAAGGGAGCTAAGCAGGCAGTTCAAGCTTTAACACCCCACCACCACCACCCTGGTCTAAACTCAAGCATTTCTATTAAGTGTGCTTGTATTGAGGAAACTAAACCAACAGACATACAGCTAAAACACTTGTACTGTTTAACCCAGGATTTGGACATAAATTGTTAATTAACACTAATCGCTGCTGTTAATATGAAAAAGCCAATAAAGAAATTAGATTTGTAAATCACTGCATCTACCTGGGTATGGTTTATCTGGTGAACTAGTAACATGGAAACCAGCCACTCTGTTTATTTTTTTCCATTTTTTTTTTGTGATCTCAAAATATGTACAAATCTAAACAGTACCTGTCATGAGTTTGAAAATGCTCATGACGTGCACAAACTTAAACAGCAACTTTCAGTTATTTGAAAATGTTTACTACTACCCATTTGGGACTTGGGATTTCCTTTTGTTGACAACCCACATCCATAATGATTGCATCAGCCTCTTTCATCATCTAACCCTACCCTGGGCCCCATGGCACCATTACCTCTCTCAGGAGATTAGTTAGCTGCCCTACCTGATCCCTCCCAGTTTCCGGCCCTTTATCTAGCCATGCACAGAGCTACCTTGCCCTCTATTGCACTGACTTCATTATCTGGAACCTGAAGAGGTGAAGAATCTGAACAGAAGAACCCTCATTAACTGCTAGACACAGGAAGATGCTTGATAGTCAAGACTCCAGATTGAAAGACCACAGAATGATGCTCTGAGGCCACGAGCTCTCTCTCCACAAAACCCAGGTATAGATTCCAGCCACTTGGCCTACATTTAACAAATTTATGTCATTTGCAGTACACTAAAAATTATTATCCCAGGACACTACTCCACACTGCTGTATTCTTCATACCACTGGCACACTTTGCCTATGCTCGAAGTAGATCTGAGGTTCTTATTTTTCTTTAAAGTTTTTTATACTCTGCAGTTAACCACTTGGTGAATTTTAATTCCATGGGCATAAAAAGTCTATACAAAAGGTTCTGAGGTCTCAAACTTTACTTAGATTTTTCTTCCTACTTGTGCACATCGATGAGCTCTGTAAAAATGTGCTCAGTGACTTGTTTCCACTGTTGGCTACTTCTCTGGATGCATGTATTGTTCAAAAGATGGAAGTCTTCTAGTGTAGCTCTAACTGACTACCTTCCCTGAATATAAAAAGGTCTGTGTTCATCAGGATGATGAATGGGGCTGGTCATATTAATCATGTATATGACCCTCTGATAAGCAGGCACGGTAAATCTTTTTGCTATACAAGAGAAGTTTAGTTTTTCATAATGTATTTAAGGAGACACAAGCCCTATAAAAGTGAGCACATCTTCTCATATTATATGCAATACAAGCATTGATAAAGACAATTCAGGCTGGAAAAAGTTCTGTAATAAAGATTTCATAATTAGTTCCAAGGAATATGAACCCCACAAAGGCAAACACAGTTTCTCATATTACATGTGTTACAAAACAAGAAACTCTGGTGATAGCCTCATAAACCAGGCATTTCCAATGGTCAAAGTGTAACCTACTCTAAATAGATGAAGCTCACGTGAAAGCGTTTCTTAAATATAATTCTATAATGGTATCTCATGGTGTGTTGAGGTTTTTTTTTTTTCTTAAATAAAAATAAAAAGCTTTTAAGAATGAGGTTCCACAGGCTGCTGAGCTGGTAAACCCTCACAGGTCTTTTAACAATATTTGAATAAAGGACTAACCTCTAAGCTTTGAGACTGGCTCCTTGTTTTCCAGCTCCCATATTTTCTTCTAATCAGCTCACCTGGACCCTCCAACCATTGTCTGTAACAGCCTTTTAATAACTGACTTTTTGAATGTGATGTATTAGAACAGGAACACTCATCCATTTACCTACTTAACTGAATAAACTGCTTGAAACTTCAAAAAGGCATATTTACTCCTCCCACAGGGTGGGTATCAGAGAGAGTCTCCTATATCTAATAGCTAAAGTGACTTTAACTGGACTAATCCTGTTTACTCTGTTCCATCTTATAAAAGCAGATATTATGGAATAGCAGTAATACTTATATGTGTGAATTCCATATTAATATACAGTCTTAATCAACAGCCCTGCATAATGTGTACATGGTCCAGTTGCGTACCACCTCAGAAAATGTTGATATGCAAATGTTAACCTTACTGAGTGGAACTCACATTCCTCCATGTAAATTACTATTATTGGTACAGATACCCCTAGAATACACTTGAAACAGAGACTCAAAGAAACAAATATGCTTACTCCATACATATATTATAATGTAGGTGTTATGATGTGGATAATATAACTTGTTGTAGGCATCTTCTGGCTGGCATTGGACCTCTGTGACCCTCCAGCAAAGATCCTCTGCATCCCCTCTGATGTAGGTCATCAGGTTCTGTTCACAATTTTGAAGCTCAAAACTTTGAATTTCATATGATCAAAGATCATATGTTCGAAGTTTCAAAACTTTGAAATCCTGAACGGAGATCGGGATACAGCACAGACTGGTAGATTTCCCTTGTCCTCACTGTACTGTGATATCAAAGTTGGTATATTTAAGTTGTGGGGGGTGTGGGGGGCACAGACCCCCACATGGGGGTTGCAGGGGGGCTTGCCCCCCTGCATACACATGTTTTAGTGTGTTGGGTGGTGTTTAGGGGGGGGGTTCACAATGTTGAGATTCCAAGATCTCGAGATTCTGAACTCGATATTCTGAACCTCGAGATTTTGGGATTTTGAAATTTCATAGTGAGCCCAGGTCATCACAGCAGTGGTAGACCTACATGCAGGTCAAGTAAATCCCAGTCCATCTGTGATGCTCAGTCAGAATTTGGTTCCATATATTGATCATCACAAAGTTCCTGCTTACATCCAGCATAGACAGTGAGCATCTGAGTGGTCTCCTTTTCTGTCCAGTTCTATGCCTGGACCAACCAAAGCCTCCTCTTGGTCAACATCCTCACTATTGCAGTTGAAAGTTATAGGAAAATGCCTTCCAAAAACTGTTAAATAAGTTCCCACTCATTTCATAAGTAACAATGGTATGAGTAGAAAATGTATCAGTATTCCATTTTAAAGTTGGTGAATATAGGATGTATCAGACTATCGGATGGCATCAGGCACATGTTACTGATACGCATTAGGTAGCTGTGCTGAGCACTTTACACTTACATCAAGCTATTGGTTAATGCACTGAGTTTCAAGAATTTACGTGGATGTTTGTAAATGGGATTCCAAAACATTAAATGCTAATGAATCTCATTAATTATGTATGGCTCAAATAGTACTTAAAAGCTGTGTTCATAAAGCAACACTCAGCCTAAGGCAGAGCTGATTTACAGCTAGCTTCAAAGGTAAGCTGTCACATGCTGGCTTTGTTTTGGTGGCATACATTGCTATTATCACATACCTATGTTATCATTATTCTGTATAAATCAAATAAAACATGTTTTCATGCATATGTTTTTTTATAAATTACAATCTTTCTGATTCATACCCTCTTGTATTATTAAACAGCATGTATATATATGGGTAAATGTCCATCAGTGGCAGGGAGATTTTCCCCATATGCATGTCCATGGATAAAAAGAAACCAGCCCTAGTAAACTACAGATATGGAAGGAATAAAAATATAACCCTGTAGTTATTGCGGAATAATCTGCAATGTCTGATGTATTTCTATGGAAGCCAACAACTTACAGGGATTTCCATAAGTCATTTATTCAGTGACTGATTTGCAGGTAGTCTCTGATGCTTAGTAATATTGTAGTATTTGTGAGAGACATTTATGCTGCTTCTTGTGGTGATACGTAGCCATGACTTCATAACAGTTAATTTTAATATGCTGGCCTTTTTTTTCCATGTTTCTGTATAAATTCCAATATGTGTGTTGTATACCACATAACAACATTCACATTTTTTGTGATGTGTGGCAGTGACCATAATAATATATGAGATGCATCCAACATTGTTGAGGTAGGCATGCTATTTGTGCTGGGATTTGCAAGTAACTGTGGCAGCACATTACCACAGTACTGGGTTTGTGGCGCAGTGGTTATGTGATTGGCTCTAAAGTAATATCCACTTACATGGATTCACATCCCACCTCTGCACGTGACCTGTACAAAATTTTTTAAATGTATTGATAGATGTGCTTATGTTAGCTTATATTATGTATTCAGACATGTTTTTCATGTTTGTTACGATTATCTATACAAAACAGTGATGTACATTACATGGATTGCTTTCCATAACTATGAATTGTAAATGACAAGTGAGCCATTCAATTGACGTATGCTTTTTAACATTATCCTGTCAATATATAAACTCTTAAGATGTGCATATCACCCTGTATTCCAGATGTCGATCAGAAACAGGGGAGAAAATTTCTCACACATAGAATGATTTAATAATCGTGGCTCTGTGTCAGCATGGCAACAACTTTGGATGGACAGGCAATACTGGGTGTAGGAATCAAGTGTGGCAGATGTGACATATATGATCAGTGCTGTGATTTTGTCACACTAGATCCAGAGAGACCTATCGGTGACATTGATGTGACATGATCCACCATGCAGCCAAAAGACTTCAGTGATATGAGAGGGTGAAGAATGTCACTGAAGGTAAACCACCCTTGCCTCCACCATACAGGATAATGATGTTCCTGGCCTCACCTCATACCGCCAGCTGGGAATCATTGGATACCTAGGGGCAGTATTAAAGTAGGTGTTCCAAGACATACAGGTATGTCCTACATTCACAAACACAGCAGTATATATCATGTTTTAAAGGATATTAAAATCACAATTAGCACCATATTGTTATATTTGTGTTGCAGCAGCAGAAGTACCCCATAAACCATAAGTGTTATAGCCTGTCTTACCAATGTAGTACATACATAATACTCTCAGCAGCATGTGGGGTGCTGAGTTTTTTTAATTCCATTGGTCCCTCAACATCTGCAGCGTAGGAACCAATGTCTAATAGTTGTCTCCATATCCTGTTACTGTGATCCATAGCCATGGTGTGACTCTGCCTCCTGTTATGTTTCAGGAGTATACTCACATGTTTATGTTTGTGTACCATTTTAACATACAGATAGATCACTGCAAGACAAGGACCAGGAAGCTGTGTGTACAGACTAACTTGGCAAGGTTGTTCATCTGTATGACATTATGAATCACTGTTTACCACACATGAGATCAAGGATGTTAATGTTGCCTTGTTACCTACTAAGGTACATCTGGCCAACATGTGCACTGTTTGTCACGTAAGTGTCTCTGTTTCCTTTTAGTGTGATCCATAATTGTCTGCCTCAGCCTCCTGTTAAGATTGTGACGTACACTCACATATTGTCTATGTCTTTTTTTATGCTACAGGATCCACATTACAACAGATGATACATTCTCCAAATGGGAAGGATGTATCTGGTAAGGCAATGTGTATATGTTCGCTAAATTTCACTATTGACAATTATATCTATCCCCCTTCATAACTACTTTGGTCTTGTCTACCTGTATAGGATACCTGCAATCTGTACATCAACATCATGCTCACCATCCAGTATGTTCCTATCTTATTTGATTTTGTCTTATATTTCAAGTGGAACACTACATGATGGCCAGTACATGCTTAATGATGACTTGTTTATGTCTATCTTTCAATATGACAGTGGCATTTCAACCTTCACCTCCAGCAGTGAAGTCACAGAGGACATGTTAAGTAGGTTTTAGTATTTGTATTGACCTCATCTGTCGTATTTGTTTAATATGTCAATTACATGTCATATCTCTGTTATATAAGGTCGTTGAACCACCCACAGTCATGGTGTCCACAAAAGTCCATATCATTGTAGTCATATAGTCGCCCCAGATTTCAGTACTATGTTGTATCATTTCATTTCAGTGAAAGTATGTGACATGTCTCATCTGTCTCTTTTTGTAACACATCCACTATCTGACTCTTTTACTAGCTAATACAGAAATCCTGAAGTGGGATGCAATGTGCCTAACTATGATAGCATGTTCCATGGCACACAGGTCACTGCACTGGGTTCAATGCCTGGTCTGGAAGGGGAAAGCCATGTGGTTCATGGTGCATCCTCCAATATGGAGGATACTGTGGTCTGACATTCTGATTATTATTACCTCTAGTGGGGAGAGGTGAACCCTGTCTCATTAACCTACACATGGCCCTCACATATCAATGTCTGTGCTGCAACAAGCACCCACATCTGCTGCTGGTCTCACTGCTGTGATCCCAACAGACACATACAGACTGTCAGATTACATTACTGCTCCTACCCACACTGCATTGCAAAATACTAGTGTCACTACATCCAGCTCCTTGGTATAGCACCATGGGTTCAGTGTTACCGGGAGAGGATGGGCATAGTGGTTAAGGTCTAAACCTCACAGAGACAAAGTATAGTGTTTGATTCTGATCTTTGGTTACTGGGTGTGGTCATATTTTATGGAATTACATCTGCTGTTGTTATGCTGATGTGTTCCTTCCACATGCTGAGCTGTCCACAACTTTCTTAGGAGTCTGGTCCAAAGTGAATGGAATATGATGCCACTAAATGATAAACTGTTCAGCTAGCCACATCATTTAGTGACTGAGCTTGCAAAAAATTTTTTTGAAAAATTCAGAATAAGCAAAGAATGTTATAGTGCTATAGAGGATGGCCAGATTGCATTATATAACTACAAATATGATGTCTGCTGCCTCAAACAAAATGAAAAATTTCGAATTCCTGTGATAGTAAATAACATCCTTTTTGTTTTCCTATACAGAACAACAAATCTAACCCTATTATTAATGTTAAAATTATAGCATGTGGGAACACACAAAACCAGTTGCAACAGGTTATAGTGTTAATAGTGTTAACAATTATCAAGTTGGGATATATTAGTTCCTGACAATTTTAGACCAATGAACCTAATCAATAGTGTATATAAAGGTACAGAGAGAAGTATAATGGTTCTTTTACTGAATGACTCAAAAGGCCAACTTCTATTAGTTATGGAAAAATATGACCATGTTAAGGTGAGAGCTTGCCTTCTGAATCTTATAGTATTCACTAAAGAGGTAACAGCACAGCTTGATGAAAGACTAACAATGTATGCTGTTTCCTTTACCACAATTTAAAAACATCAAATGCCTTTCTGTATGTATGTAATTCAGTTGATAAAACACTGGTTTATTAAACAGGATGGAGCATGTTGTGGATTGGAGTTGCCTACTAATCCTAGTCCAAGTTGCCACAGGCACCCCACTGGACTATGCAGGCAGGCCATATCATAACTTTTAGAAATTGGATATGTATAACCAAGTATGATAATGACTGCAAAATGGGTAACATAATTATTACAATAAAAGGTTTAGATGTTCTCTATGATGATCTGTAAAAGTGTTAACTTGATGTACTATTAATGGCCAAATCTTTAATATAGAAAATGCATATAATTTGCAAAACAGACATCATGATGATAAATGGTGAAATCATGAAAAATGATACCATTATTAAATAATAATTGATAAAAATGACAACAAATTAAACTTGTATATAACATAGCATACATCATAGCATTAAAACAGATCTTTTGATACTTAACATTCAATACAACAAATAACAGACACCTTGCACCATTATTTCATGGTAAGAAACCATACACTCTGAAGGTCGATTTGTGATAATAATAATAATAATAATAATAATAATAATAATAATAATAATAATAATAATAATAACTCCTTAAAAACAACTGATAAAAAATGAGCAGTGTGAACTGAATAAGAAATTTTCCAAGTAAATCCAGACATACCAATTTTTTACACCATCTATATATGTAAATTTTATTGTTAATGAATGAATAAATACATTTCCCTGAATAGAAAAAGAAGTATTAATAAATACTTTGAAAAATAGTTGAATAAACAATCTAATAAAATGGTAGAAATAATATTTTTTTAATTATACAAAGTTTTTGAAGATGTTTACAATAAGGTGCAACAAGTTTAACCTTGACCATTGTGTATACTCTAATGCTAGAATGCTATATTATATAGACCATCCAATTCCAAATGCATGCCTTATCACTAATAAGGTGATTATACTATACTTTACCTCACTGGTCTGATCTGTATCGACATACTGCTGCATTCTGTTTCCTTCAAACAATCTACATGAAAGAACTTGAAAGGAGAGAATGATTCCTCATTGGAACTATTAACAGATGATTCATTAACCATATATACCTATATATATCTATACATATATATGTATGTGTATAGATAGACAGACATATAGATATACATATAGATATAGATATAGATATAGATATAGATATAGATATACCTGGGGATTCAATAAGCTCTGTGTAGGCTTTGTGTGAAGCCTACATGGAGTTTACATCTTTGTGTGGTGTTGAGCGGAAAGCAGCAGCGCACATTGCATATTCATGCCACGCAACACTTTTAAACAAGGTTTTGTGGCTGGCAACAGTGTTGTCAGCAAGAAAGTTGTGTAAGTGAACATGAATAGCACTCCTGTTTAAATTAGAACTTTGGCAGTCCACAGTTTTGAGCGGAATGTCACAATGATCAACAAGGCTTCACAGATAGCTCTCACTCTCTTAGTGCAAGATATCTGGACAAAGGCCAACATAATGCGGGGGCAATGACTCAGAAATAGGGACATGTTTGACATATTTGCAGTATAGAAGTGTGCTACAATAGCCAGGGGTATGTGTTAAGATACATGTTCTGAAGGACTTGAAGTAGGAAACTCAAATGTATGTAATACTGACTCACATCAGTCCTGAGATCATCCCAGTGATATGGCTGAAACCCCAAAATTTGAGAAGGAACACTCTGGACATTCTGTGCAAATCTGGACAGTTAAGAGGTATTAATGTTAAGTGTATGGTCCAAACACAGTACAGGACAGTGTATCTACAGGGCAGAGTATTGTGATATTCCATTCCTGGCATTTTTTACTGAAGTTGTATAAATTATCTCTAATGGTACATGGACTGCTATGCAAAATAAACACTCAGAGGAAGTATGTGTATTGAACAGGGAAACACAGATGAATTGTAGGAATGAACACCGGGAAAGAGGACAGGTGAAACAACCTAATGTACAACAGATGTCAGCATGTCAATGGAAAATGGTTGCAGCAGCAACACCAATCACATATTAATATGGTACAGTAGGGACTGCACAGTGAAAATTCATATTATGTGACTGTCACACAAGGTGACATAACAACGGGGAGGACATCTGTATGAGATAAGCATCCTTGCATGAATAATACACACAACATCTGTCAGGGATCTGACATTCAGTTGGGATAAGGTACATATTGTGAAGCTGTGCAAACTGATTTACCTGAATATGAGTGTAAGCTCTGCAGAGGTCTCCAGCAAGAAGGACACAGGTAAAGGCTCATGGACAGCATTAAAAGAACCAATCACAGTCATGGACAATATCAGAATGATACCACCAATAATCCCATGCCTTTGACATAATGTGATTCAGAGTGATCAGAGATGATTCTGCACAAACACACTTGTACAACTATTATGATTTGTCCACATTGTATGATGGTAATTATGCACACTATCTTGGCCTGTAACATCTGCTGGAGGTGTTTAGAGGAACACTACTATACCTGCATGTGAAATTATGGGTGTAGAATAGTGTGTGTGTGCTGTACCTTTAAGAAAAGTTTTAAGTTTGGCAAGTGCATATAAATAGCAAGTACATGCTAGCTTCACTGCTATTTTAAGAGTGCAGCCAGAGAATGAGCATGTATGAGTGTAATAGCAAGTTTGTTTATAAGTTTATCTAAGTTATTAAGCTTCAATCCTGATGTGTTTGTACATAATAAAGCTGCTTGAAAAGAATCCTCAAAGACTTGTCAGTTTTATCCTGACTAGATGAGCAACATGGTGTCAGAACTGGGATTCCAGAGACTGCTTTGCAGAGCTATGATGTGCAGAGATAACACTGAAGGTAAACTAAATGAAACAAACACAAGAAAGGGCCAGAAATGAACCAAAGGTAATGAAAGCTTGCACAAATGATTTATTTTATATAAAAAAAGATAAAACAGAACATTACAAGGGAACAAACTCCATTATTAAACAAGTGAGAGGATCAAAAGGTTCATTAATTAAATGAGATGTTTAAAATTAAGATATTTAATAAAACAATTATCAGAAAAACACATAAGGGGTGAGGAATTACCTCAGAATTGTAAAACAAGTGTGTTTATAGCAAAAGTGGTATGTTTACAGTACAACAGGCACAAGAAAAGTATAATAGGCATGGAAAAAAATAAAATGAGGAAAACTAATATAATAAGGGGAAACGGGCATATTAAGAACAAATAAAGCAAGGCAACTGCATATTTTTGGCATAACTACTATTTTGCATTGTATTCAGGGCATAACTAGAGTTATTTGAAGTATCTCAAAGTGTGTACAAGTGATTAGAGTGTGTGCTTATTACTGTGCATTTATTTTGGAGAGTTTATTTGTGTGCAAAGTGCATCTATTTTGTGAAGTACAGTCAAAATACAGCCATTTCAAAAAGGTTTCTTGTGTTGGGTGTGTCTACTCCCAAACTGCCACCATTACAGAGTGTTTTTTGCACTGTAAAGAGATATTAGCAAAGTACAGCAATTTTGGGAATCTTTCAGTGTGCTGTGTACTGGTTATTTGCAGAGTGCAGTTACTTGAAATGTTTCTTACTCTGAGCTTCTTCTGCCTAGTTTCTTCACACAGTGCAGTTATTTTGAAATGTTTCTTACACTGATAAAAGGTGATTTCTTACAGTACAGTGATTTTAAGAATATTGCAGTGCCCAAGAGACTTATTTCGCAAAGTTCAGTTATTCAGAGGCTTGTTGTGCTACTGGGCACAGTTACAAATACTGGCATAAATTTCTGGCATATGTATATGTGTGTGCTCATGCATACTTGCAAAAGCCTTTGCTGGTATGTGTTAATATGCAGACGGATTTCAAAAACCAACACTATTGGAGTTTGATCAGAATATTGCAGAGATTTGGAGAATATTTGAGTAAGAGTGTGATATTTTTATACAATAAGGTTATTCTGATAAAGATGTATGCACCAGGGATTCATTTTGCTAAATCTAGCTGGGTCAGAAGCCATTGAAAGAGACCATTAATTTGTGTATGCACCAGCAGTATATGAGAGAAAAGATGAAAACTGCCATATTGTTGTACAGGCTGAATCAAGGGAAGGCCTCCAATTGTTTGAAGTGCAAGTTCATGGAAATGTGTAACCCCCAGATAAATATTACATTAGAGAGGGATTTGCTTTACACAAGAGATTAAAAGCCAGGGGAATATTTTATAGCTTATATAACTTATCTGAGAAACAGAGCTAAAATGTGTTGGTTTGGTGACTTAAAAGATGAGTTGATAAAGGAAGTGTTATGTGTGGCATTAATCGTGGTGCAGTAAAAAAATATTTTGCTTCATGACAGTGATTTAATGCTGAGCAAAGCTACTGAGATTTGTCAAATCCAAGAAATTACGGAAAGGCATACAAGCATGATTGCAAGTGATAAGACCATAGTTTAAGCAGGCCCAAGAGAAAATGTAGAGAGAATGCAACACGTGGCTAGCAGAAGCAGGTCCAAGCAAATGCGCCTACCACCTCTGCAGGCTCCCCAGGTAAAACCCTTAGTTTTACAGCAAGTTCTAAGAAAAGGACATGCTCAGTGCAGTACATGGGTGACCCAGCAAAACCCAAATCCAACTTTATTGTTAGCTGTCACAATTGTGTGCCAGTCATGGGTCTAAAAAAGAAAAATGCTTAGCATTTGGTCTGCAGTGCCACAAGTGTAAAATACTGCACCATTTTCAAAAGTTTTGCAAATCAAGCAAACCTCACATAGCTGTAAAGAAGGGTCACATTAAAAAAGCAAGTTGATCATATGGAGAGCTACTATCTATGTAGATGATGTATCAGTAATTGGTAAAATGGTTGATGCAGTAATTTTGCTGGCAAAGAATGAAGTGTTTTGTACTGTCCAGATCAATGGTAAAATTACCAACCAAGCTGACACTGGCTCAAAGTGTAATGTTATGTCAGCAGGCACATTTTGCTAAAGTGAGAACTAATAAACAACTCAGTGAGGCTAGTTGTGTGAAACCTGTTGCTTATGGAGGTGAAGAAATTCAAACTGAAGGCTCAGTAGTGCTTTTATATTATTTGGCTAGGAACTGTTACAGCTTGTTATTTTATGTAGTCCGAAGACATGTGCAGTCATTATTGGATTTCAGAGACACTTTGAGAATTAATTAGCTTTCTTTTACCAAAGAAGTCCATCATATAAGCACATATCCTAGTTCCAATTTTACTGAAGCCATTTTCTCAGAGTATGCTGATGTCTTCAATGACAAGTTGGGCAAACTTCCAGTTGTGTATTCTACGAAGTTAGACCCAGAGGTCAGTCCAGTGGTCAGACCAGCAAAAAAAGCTATGATATCTATGCAGAATAAAGTTAAAGTTCAGTTGGATAAAATGTAATTTGTCCAGTTACAGAACCAACTGAATTGGTGTGATACATGGTAGCAACCCACAAAAAACGCCCAGACAAAATCAGAATATGTATTGACCAAAGAGATTTGAGCAAAGCATTAAAGAGTTTGCATCATCCAATGTATACAGTCAAGGAAGTTGCACCCCTAATACGAAATGCTACTGTTTTTTTTCTGTTTTAGATGCAAAAAGTCCATTTTGGCAAGCAATGTTTGATTTCAAGTCCTCATTACTGACTAATTTAAGTACCCTATTTTGCAGATATAGATTCCTCAGGATGTCATTTGGAATAAATTCTTCAAGTGATGTCTTTCAACATGCAGTGGATCAAATTTTGTCAGGTTATCCTTGTGCCATAATTTATTTATTTGCAGTTTGTTTACTGGGAAAGTACATTAGGCCAAAAATAGCCCATTTTTAATGGTAGTCTGGGGAGAAAAGGTCTTTGTACAGTATTACAACAGACAGATTAACAATTTGCAATTTATACAGTCAACAGTTCAACTCAAACAGTTTGTCATTTATACATAGTTTGAAAATAAAATCAACAAAACCAAAAACAAATTAGTAAACAAAAACATTAGTGGGATGTGCCCTGAAAGATTATTTTAAGGCCATGAAAAATAACCTGAGTACATGTAAAAGTAGAAAAAAAATTGAGGAATGTGCTTTAACAAAGCATATTTAAGAAAGTCTCACAAACAAGGCACTTTGGAGGGAAGCCTTGCAAGTACCTTTGGAGTGTAAGTCTTGCAAGTACCTAAGTATGTAAGGTGAAATAAGAGATAAGTAAGGTAGTAAACGAGTAAAAGGTAGATAGAAATAATTGAGACAAGTATTAGACTGAAATGAAGGGTGAAGGAAAGTAGGGGAGAAGTAGAAGGAGTAAGGTGGGATGAGAATAGGTGCATTCCCACAGAGTAGAGAGATGAGAATGGAGCAAGGTCTTAAATGTGGAGTGGTTGTAGGTAGTTTGAATGTGAGGAGGAAGGGAATTCCATAGTGAAGCTAGGGAGAAATATAATAGAAGTGTCCCTGGAGTACATATAGGTTTGTACACATCTAGGAGGTTCTGATTGTTGGACTTCAGTATTCTGTTGGGCTGATGCATTTTGAGGGTGGTGGAGAGTGAGGGACAATTTGAGGGTTTGAAGATAAGCTTATGGGCATTAATGAGTTGAATATAGGATAAATGATTTGGAAGTTGCAGTGGTGGAAAGAAGACTTTGAACCTGTAGCAAACATAATTTTTTGTAGTAGCAGGAAGCCGGTTTAGACTTTAGGGAGGATTGAAGATTGGTAAGGAGAGGGGCACCATACAAGAGGTAGGGAGTGCGGTAGGTAGTAGAGAGGATATGTCTGAGTGAGTAAGACAATGACTGTGATGACATAGCATACCCAGCTTTTGATGGGTTTTCTTAATATTTGTTTGTAGATGAATATCAAACTTTAGTTGCTCGTCAATAAGGACATCTGGTAGCTTAGTATGGGGGATTATTTCAATGGGGGTCATGTTTTGGCTGGCTATGAAGAAAGAGTTCTTGTCTAGTTTGGTGAATTTAGAAGGGGTAAATATCAGGATTTTGGATTTTGATGCATTGAGAGCAAGGTGATTGTGCAACATCCAAGACTCAGTGCAAGAGAAGGCATCTTGAGTTAATTTCTTGAGTTTGGGAAGGAATTTGGCAGAGCAAATAATCTTAACATATTGGACAAGTTTAGCATTTGGGATACAGTGATGAAAGTCATTGATGAAGATTTTGAATAGTAAGGGACCTAGTATAATCCATTACTATTACTATCCATAATAGTAGATGATTTATTGGTTGGAGTCAATGGTGAACAGAACATGACAGAAACCTTAAGAAACTGTGAGATAGAGCACATGAAGTGAACTTAAAGCTCAATCCTCTGAAGTGCAAACTCAGACAAACAGACGTTACATATATAGGTCATTTATTCACTAACACTGGCTTGCAACCATACCCATCCAAGCAAGTAGCCATTCTCTGGATGCCACCACCAGATAATGTTCAGGCTCTACAATGTTTACTTGATATGGTCAACTATTTAGGTAAGTTTATACCAGACTTCAGTGAGTTGACAGCACCCTTTAGAGATCTGAGATGCAAAAATGTTGCATGTTCTTTGTTGGAACAGCATCAGAGAGCATTTGAGGACCTTAAGCAGAAAATTGCCACCCCCACCTACATTAAGATACTATGATGTCAATAAACCAGTAACTCTTTCCAGTGATGCTTCAAAATTTGGTCTTGGTGCACTTATTCTTCAAGAAGGCAGACCAGTAGCCTTTGTATCTAGACCTCTTACCCAAACTGAAATGCAATTTGCTCAAATTGAGAAAGAAGTTTTGGCAATAGAATCTGCATGTTCAAAGTTTCATGATTATATCTATGGTCTAGCTATTCCGACTGAAACTGATCACCAACCTCTAGATCCTATTTTAAAGAAGCCTATGCATTCCTCTCTAGCAATATTACAAAGAATTATGCTCAAATTGCTAAAATACAACTTCAAAATGGTCTATACAAAAGGCAAACTTCTTTATCTGGCTAATACCTTATCCAGATTGCCCAGAAATACAACTGAGTAGCTTCATGCAGAGAATTTTGACTTTGACATAGGTTCATAGGTTCATAGGTTGGTACTAGGCTATCTGCCCTAAGGCCTATACAAGGGTCTATATCACATTATCAAAATTCCAAAATATCGAACACCATAAGCTTGACCTTGGACTCTCAAAATGTGATATACTTGAACACTCAGAACAGCATGTTTTTTCCAAGGGAAAAAAAATTATGTTCCAAGAATACACACACACAGCACAAGCACACTAAAATACATAATCCACACATACACACTTCACAGAACCCTACACTAAACCATACATACACTACTAGCCATCCACTTACCTTAACCCAACCCTAACCCTAAGGTCCCTAACTATCACACACTCACCTTACCTGCTCCCTAACCCTAAGGACCCTTACTATTGCACAATCACCTTACCCGCTCCCTAACCTTAAGGTCCCTAACTATCGCACACTCACCTTACCCGCTCCCTAACCCTAAGGATCCGTAACTATCACACACTCACCTTACCCGCTCACTAACCCTAAGATCCCTATCTATTGCACACTCATCTTACCTCGGTCCATTTGCACACTTACTTTAACCCGGTCCGTCATCTTCGCACCACAGTCGAGGAAATACTGAAGCCGCAGAAACGGCCCACCGAATACTTTCCCTAGGAAATATTTGGTGTTCTGCAGCTTCGTTATTTCAAGCGTTTGCTGAATAGTGGGCGATATTATAACATTTGAAGTTTTAAGACTTCAATGTTATGATATAGACCGCTATACAAGCCTAGCCATAATAATTCCCTGGCTATTTCTTCCCACACTATTTACTTCCATGGTCCTCTGTCTAACAGGGTGACTAACGTGATCCCCGGGGTGAATTTCCTTTCTCCCATCAAATTGTCAAGGTTCCTTTTGAAGAGGGCCAAGAAGGCGCTCTGCTTGAGATGTATGGGCAGTCTATTCCAGAGTCTTGGAATCATCATCATGGAAGTGCGTAATTTTTCTACCATGAGACTTAATGAGCTAAAAGATCATTCAAAGACTGATCCAATTTTGCAAAAGCTTAACTGCTACATTTATGTTGGATGGCCATCAGACAATCCAGTGTACCACCTGTAGTACAAACTTATTTTCCTTACAGAGATGAGATGTTGATGGAAGATGGCATTATTTTCAAAGGTCCTAAAATTGTTGTTTCTGCTTTCTTACAACATGAATATATCCAGATTGTGCATCATGGTCACCCAGGCTCCACATCTACAAAAAGAAGGGTAAGAGAACTTGTATTTTGACCTTCTCTAGTAAAAAACATTGATAAAGTTCTTTCTTCTTGTTCAGTAAGCAATTGTGCTAAACTGCATTTGTAAAAAGAACCACTTCAGCTAAGTCAAGTTCCTGAACTACCTTGGTCAACAGTAGCCACTGACATATTCGAGTGGAACAATCAGCATTACTTACTGTTGATAGACTCTTATTCAATCTGGTTTGAGGTTGATTTACTACCTAATCAAACATCTACTGCTGTTATTACCAAGTTGAAATGTGATTTCTCAGTCCATGTTAGTCCACACAAAGTTGTTTCTGACAATGGTACTCAATTTACTAGTTAGTTGTTTCAGACATTTGCAAAAGAATGACACTTTGTACATGATGCTAGTAGTCTAGAATACCCACATTCAAATGGACTAGATGAAAATGCAGTGCAGAGTGCAAAACAATTACTTGAGAGGTCAAAGCATGATAATACTGATGTATTTTTGAATCTACTCAATCTCAGAAATATACCCCGTGATGATATACCTTGGTTGTCTGCTCAGAGACTTCTATCCAGGCAAACCAGAACAACACTGCCTATTAGTTCCAGTTTGTTGAGGCTTAAAGCTAAGAACAGCAGGACAATTAGAACCCAATTGTTCAGAAAGCATTCTTTCCAGAAGTCCAGTTATGATAACTTGAGCAGATTTCTTCATCCATTGAAAGAAGGATAGACAGTGAAGATACAAACAGTGAAAGGTTTCGATCGGATAGGTCAAGTAACACGTATACATACAGAGCAGAGATCCTACTTTGTAGAATCTGAGGGTGTGGAATACAGGAGACATCTCAGACATGTTCTTCCTATACCAGAATCAATATCGCAATATTGTTCTTGTGATACTGACTCTAGATCTCAGAGCAATCCAGACAATGTTCCTGTTGCAGAACATGTCAACTTCTACTACCATTTCTGATGATCTTCCTGATATCCCTAAGGTTGAACATTCAGCAGAGAGAGTCCCAGTTGCAAGACCTACTTCTAATTTCTATGCCACATAATTTGGTCATATTTCCAGACCTTTCATGAAAAACGCAGCAACCTGAACATAATTGTTTATATGTAATTAGTTCTCTAAAACTGCATGACAAATAATTATTTGTATTGATTACATGTTGATTAATGTCATCAATACTTTATGACTGATTTCTCAAAGAAGGATAATGTAGAACAGTGTGTGTGTGTGTGTGTGTGCAGTACCTTTAAGAAGCATTTCAAGGTCAGCACGTGCACATAAATAGCAAGCACGTGCTAGCATCAGTGCCATTTTGAAAGTGCAGCCAGAGAGTGAGCATGTATGAGTGTAATAGCTAGTGTATTTCTAAGTTTATCTAAGTTAAAGTTATTGAGCATTCATCCTGACGTGTTTGTACATAATAAAGCTGCTTGAACAGAACCCATAAAAACTTGTCCATTTTACACTAACTATACAAGCAACAATGAGCAATACAGGCTAGCTGACTTGTGTGCGTGGCATATATATATATATATATAGAGAGAGAGAGAGAGACAGCACAATCCACACTGTCACAAATGTTATCCATGCCAATAATGTTGCCAAACATCTATGTATGTACTATGTACATCACAAATGCATCTGGTGTAATAACTTGATGGGGATTCCGCACCATCAGCCAGTAATGTTTATGCCACAAAAAGAATAGCTAGGCATGGCCAATGAGCTGTGTAACAGCTCAATGTGACAAAGGTGGTAAGTTCAGTTGCACATCACTGGAAGATGTGTACTGAGGTAAATGAAGAAGGTTGCATTTTACTGAGTTACTGGTGTGATGAAAGCCGGGAACTATGGAGGTATTATGGCCTCTGATGTGGATGTCCTTCACATACTCAGTACTTGTGTTGCATATAAGGGAGCAGTCAACATTGTGTGGACATGCTGATGGATGTTCCACTTACTATCTATCCCAGGACATTGGACACATACCTATTGGTCTGAGTATAGAGTGTGATGTCCACATTATACTAGAGTTGCGTGTTTGTTTTCCAGATGTAACAACCCCCTCCCCCACCACCATGTTTTCTTGTATTTTCAGGTGTTGTCATGGCTGTGGCAGCAATATTTGGTATATGTTGATAATGTCTGTATTACACCAGTATTACAGTTAGAGTCAATGATTACCCTCAGTCTGTAGTCCTTTAGGCAGCTTTTTGGACACAGGATGTGTATGTTATCTGTGATGTCCATCACTTAAATAATGCACAGGAAAGGGCCTAGCAGACAGCCCTGATGTACGGACCTGATCACTGGACCTGTGATATAGGCCACTTCACATATGTCAACATATTTAGATGCCAAGTATGTGATACACTGGTCTATGCACTTGTTGATATACCTGTTTATGGCCACTTCTGACAGTGTTGATTGAATACCTCAGTGTGGATTTGTGTCAAATGCCTTGGCCTAGTCAAGTTCCACAGGATGATAGTGTTGTCATCATGCATGAACTCGTTGACCTCTTTGAGGATATATATCAAATGTAACAGACATGATGTAGCATTAACAACTTATACAGCCGGGAAAGTACTAGTGTCCACTTAGAAAAGTTCTATGATGACATGTTGGTCTACCTCACAGTTAAGGAGAATCAGGATGTGTCTACACATGCATGCATCACGTACTGTCCTTCCCCAGCTCAGATGGATGCATACTGATGTTCACCCTTCTACAGGAACATAGCCCATGTGGAGGTTGTGTAGAAGTGTGTATTCAACAGTATAAGGAAGATTTACTAACTGGGTCATGGCATAGGTGATCTGTGATGTTGTTATAGCCCTCTGATTCAGGGTGATTGGCCTGGATGAAAGTAGGACAGTGTATATTGCCTATCTTGATCTGGCCTAGGATTATGATGCAATCCCTCATGCAGGTACCAATATGAAACTCCCCAGCTAGGGGTTGACCCTTACATCACTAGATTGGTAACAGATGGGCTCACTGACAGAGCACATACTGTGAAAGCTGGTGAATAAACCTGTACCAGTAAACCTGTCACCACTGGCTTACTCCAGGGATCTGTGCTTGGCCCTTTACTGTTTGGAGTCTATTTCCCCACAGTTCAGGATAAAGTACATGGCATTTGACTTACCAGTTTTGCTGATTATTGCATATTGGGTGCAATCATTAAGTCTACCAATGATGATAACATACTAAAGGATTAGCTAACACAGACTAATGATTGGTGACAAAGCCACAAATTCTACAAATAAATGCAGAAATGTGTCTGTGATGACCCACCTCCGGCTCAGTAATCAAGGAGCCTCAATCCTCACCACTAGCACCATTGGGGATGTACAATGGGAGGATGACAGGTACACACACAGTGTCTCCAGCTGCAGCTTTCTGCATCAAGTGCAATTTCTCTTAGCACATAGAGACAACATCAGTCTGGGGCTGGGGCTGGTTTATCCCTCTTTTTTCCAATTCCCCAATAAGACTCCCCACTGTTACAGCTATAGAGTTGAGATGTCAGCTAAGTGGCCAAGCCAAGATCTCCACCACCCTCTCTGTCCAACCAGTGCTTTGTGTCCCTGCCCAAGTAGTTGACACACACACTCCTTGAGGTTTGTTTTACACACACACACACACACACACACACACACACACACACACACACACTTGGAAAAGGTTGGCACAGCTATGTTCCCATTTGGCCAGACTATAACATACTTATCACTGCCACTAACCCTTAACAAAGGGTGTTCAATCTTACTGTGTAATGTTACTATCAATAAAAATGGTAGTTTGACCAAAAGCAAGGCTATTAGGAGTGGCCTACAGTGTCACCAAAAAATATGCAAGTACACTCAGAACTTAAATATGTCTCACAAATATCAGCCACAATGACAGGTTTAAATATATTTAATAATAAATAAAAGAACAAGAAAATACTCAGTATATAATCACAGTAACATCAGAGTTCAAAATCACAGGACATATTTAAAACAACATTGCAGAACAGTCTCAAATAAATAAAGAAATACATTTAAATGAAGCTTTGCTATATTCCTGACTATATCCAGAGAAATACTATATACTAATTAACTTACTTACAGTGAAAGCAAGGCATTAAGTGGGTATTCCAGCTGATGTTTTCAGGTCAAAGAAAAATACAGAATACTCAGTCTCTATCAGAGAGTTCTTAAATTAATATCCCAAATATTACTGCTGGGATGGCTTGCAAAATAACATCATGTCTTTTCATCTGACTCTATCCCAGGCAAAGCCCTCATTGATGTAGCTGGTAGCAATGAATAATTAACTGTAAAAATAAATAAACAAGGGCTTTTCTTAGATCTAAGGCAGATTCTGGAAGTCATAAAACAATAAAAACTTCTGAGACAATACAAAAAAAACTTCTAGTTCTAGACATTATGCCTGTTACTGCATTGAAACTGAAAGATAACTTCCTTTTATGTGGCCATAAAGTAAATTTAATTTAAGCTGTTTTTCTGAAGTCAACTTCTTGTGTTTCAGTTCCCCCTGTTAAACCATATACATGTAAACAGTCACAATAGTGTATATACATTTCTTTTATTTTCCAGTAGCGTACACTGTGGATATATCATTTAAGCTCAGTATTTTGTAAACCCTTTTCAACACACACTTCTATACCAGCAGTTTGATATACACATAACATACAGTTCTAATACATTTGTGACCCAAGCATATGAATCATGTTCATATTCATAAATGACATATAATTATTTACAAAACTCCAGATAGCTGGGCTGGCAGTATCTCCTTTCATGACAGTGTCTTTATTTTGTCCTTCTGAAAAGAGGAATTGCATGCTAATTACAGCATTGACAACAGTCCTGCTGTGCTGAAACCCAGTGATGCAAGCACTGGGAACACACATAGATAGCAATCTGAGCTTCAACCAAATGTCCACACTGGTATTGATAGCCTATGCTGTGTACATCATAAGTCATGCCATCATATTCAAATCTTAAGATTGTATGCCAGCACTGTACTTGAACTCATCAGAACACTAATAAAGTATATTTCTCTGTTTTGCATGTACCTCACCAGACATATGCAGCAGCTGGAGAAACTGCAGGGGTTTCTTATAAAAAAACACAGGGCCCACAATCCATGCCATGATGTATGTGGATAGACTTGAAAACCATGTCATTGTATTGTGTATCATATAGAATGAGGTGACTTCTGCCTGGAATCCAGGCCAGTCTCTGACGATGCCCTGGTGGGAATAGTGCATATCCATAAATCAGATATAGCTGATGACATCAGCAGTGTCTGTTGAGGGGAATATGGTAATAACATTCTCCCACATACTGGTATAAAAGGTTCTCTGTAATGTCAAGCAAGAGCACAAATATATACATATACAAGCGCACATGCACACACACACACACACACACACACACACACACACACACACACACACACACACCTAGTCAACTGCATTGAGAATAGAATCCCTACCTATCTAAGAACACAGACTGCATACCTCTCTATTTAAGGCAAGTACCACAGCTGAAGTCTCACTTGAATTGTCTGAAACAACACTTTATAGCTGATGACATCAGCAGTGTCTGTTGAGCAGAATATGGTAATACCAGTGCCCCAAATGCTCATGTAAAAGGTTCTGAGTAATGTCAAGCAAAATCATAAACACATACACCCAGTTGTCTACAGTGAGAATAGAACCTCTACCGAGCTAAGTACACAGACTACAAACTTTTCTATTTAAGGCAAACACCACAGCTCAAGTCTAACTTGGAGTGTCTCATAGAGCACTTTATAACTGATGACATCAGCAGTGTCTGTTGAGAATATGTTAATAACAGTGTCCCACATGCTGGTGTAAAAAGATCTCTGTAATGTCAAGCCATATGATGTACGCATTCAAGTCTCTTAACAACATGTACTGTTATAACTCTGTCATAGTCCATGTTGGTGTGAATGACTTCAGACGTACCTCTCTGGACAATATAAAGAGAGACATGATTGAGCTTGCTGAATATGTGTCCCAGGCAGGTATGTCCCTAACCTTAAGCAGCATCCTACCATCACCCAGAATGAAACCTCAATACAAACAGAAAATGATAGACTTTAACAATTAACTTAGTTTCTGATGTCATTCCAAGGAAATCCAGTACCTGACAGCCTGGGAGGACACGATTGACAGACCATGATGCTTTGCCAGCAATGGCTTTCATCTGTCTTCCCTGGACTTTAGGCTTCTGGCAAAGGATTTTGCCACCCCCATATAACTTTTTAGGCAAAGCCATGAGCACAAAATTACCAACAAGATAAATTCTTCTAAATGAAATTTAAAGTTCATGGTGCTAAACACTAGGAAGCTTAGCAATAAACTACATTCATTGCAAGCATTCCTTGCCCTGGAGGATGCTGACATTTGTGCAGTCACTGAAACCTAGCTTAAAGCTGTGGAGAGCACCCCAGCCTTACCATGTTAATCATCATACCATACTTTCAAATGCCAAATGGAGGGCTACAAAGCCAAAGGCGGTAGGTGGAGTTTCAATATTTATCAAAGACATACATACCTCCAGCCTGGTCAAATGGTATGGTACACAGAAGACACTCCAATTGCAGTCAACTGTTGCCACAACACCTATTCAAATCATAGCAAGCTATAGACCCCCAACCATGGCTCAGGATGCCCACTCCACCTATCTTTACTTGATTGAATCTATCAAGATTTAACCCCCTACCCTGATCCTGGTTGACTTTAACTACCCGACCATAGAGTGTAAGACCTATTCTAGCCCAAACATGAATGCCCAGAGATTTCTCAACTTTGTCAGTGCCAATGCATTTATTCAGCTGGTTGACACCCAAACGACAGGTGAAAATATTTTGGACCTGGTCCTAACAAACATGAGTAGCCACTGTATCACCCCTACTGTGTCATCCTCCTTGGTAAGATCCCACCATAAGATGATCAGTTTCAAAGTCACCATCTCCATGACCCCCCAGCTTGTCAGGGTCAAACAAAAAAAAACTTTAAAAAGCTGACTACAATCTCCTGAGAGCAGATATAAGAAGCTTCACATCCCCTGTCCCTTCATTTGGAACTAGCACTAATGTCCAAACCTACATAGCTGTATGGACATAGCAATACCTGACAGGACCAAATAATCTTCCTCAAGGAAGAGTAAATCTCTCTGGTGGACAGCAACAATAAAAAAATCTGTATAATAAAAGGAAAAAATGCTGTCCAGGACCAAGAAGTAGTAGGTGCCAAGTTGGAAGCAATCTCCCCTTTGTCTGAACAAGCACATAAGGTCACTGGTGAAATCCACTAAGGCTAACTTTTAGTCCAAATTGGCCACATCCGCTAAGGACAATCACAAGGCCTTTTTCACATACATCTGCAATCTCAAAGGTAAAACCCAAATCTGCTATGAACTGGTGGTCAATAACACCACATACACAAACGCTGTAGATATAGCCAACCTGCTGGCAAACAGGGTCAGGTAAAACTTCACACCCCTCTCCCCCATCAGTAAACCAGGACATCCCCAGCACTTGTCCCCTCCCCCCATCACAAGGGGGCAGGGTGTTAATGCCCTCTCACAGGCAAAAAATAGAGTCTTCATGGGACCTGACAACATCCCTGGCTGTATCCTACATGAACTCAGGCATGAGGTCTCAGCTCCATTTGGCACGCTATTCAACCAAAGCCTGTGCACCTGCTCCATCCCTCCTGAATGGAAGACAGCAACTGTCATCCCTCTACACAAAGGTGGAGCATCCACTCATCCAGGTAATTATAGGCCCATTAGCCTAACTAGTCTGCTCTGCAGGCCCATAGAACACATTAACATAGATTTTATAAACAAGGACATTGGCAACCTCCAAACACTTGACCCCACACAGTTTAGTTTTGTGAAAGAGAGAGATCATACCTGTTAAACTTGGTTGACTTCTTCAAAACAGTTACTAAAACCATGGATGAGGGGGAAGACAGCTCATACCACATACCCTGACCTATCCAAAGACTTCAACACTATTCCCCACTCATGCATAATACATAAACTCTCCCAGTTAGGCATCAACACTCATGTTACCAGATGAATAGCTAACTGGCTTACTAATAGAACCCACTCAATCAAAATTGGGGAAGCCATCTCTAGTAGTAGACTCGTAACAAGCAGTTTACCCCAAGGGGGCTTCTACTGATGGGATATACTTTTCTGATGTGCAATCCAAAACCAGTCATCTGTGGCTGAGCAAGTTTGCAGATGACTGCAAACTGGGCACTGTCCTAAATTCCCCTAGTGATGTGAACATCCTCCAAGAAGGCCTTACGCAAGCTAATGACTGGTGCCAGAAGCATGGCCTCAAACTGAATGCCAAGAAATGCATTATTATACCCTTTGGGGAAAATGGCATTCCCACTAATTATCACATTACTATCAATGTACTAAGCACACAATCAGTTGTGAGGTACTTGGGCATTAAGGTTGATAGCAACCTGACTTTTGACCATCACGTTGCCTCCATTGTATGGAACGCTTTCTACATGGCCTACCTCATAAGTAAGGGTATTTCATCCAGGAACAAGGAGGTCATAACAACTCTGTACTCCTCCCTTCTCAGACCCATTGTCGAGTACAATGCCCCATTTGGCATGTACCTTGCCAAGCACATGCAGCAGCTGGAGAGACTACAGTGGTTTCTGACCAGGAAAATTTAACACCTATCCAATACAAATAGACTAAAAGCCCTGTACTTCTACTCAGTCTCATACAGGTGACCTGTGTCTGGCACACAAGGCCATCTTAGACCCAGCCTTGATAAAGCTGCTGTATATCCATAAGTCAAACTCCACATATGCAACATGCACTCAAGGCCTCAACCTGGTCTGCGACTTTAAGAGAACTTGTTGGCTGGATAGATTTGTGTCCCAAAGACTCCCCCATCTGTGGAATAGACTCCGTCTCCATGTCAAGCACAGTATCTCTCTAGCCCTCTGTAAGAGGAACCTAGATGACTGGATGGAAAACAGAAAATACGCCCCTGTGATCCCACATGTGTCCTTGCTGGATAGAGAGAACAGGTGCTGACTTTGTGGGAACATGGGTGAAATTCTTGGCTAGGCTTATAAGGGCCTTCAGGCCAATAGCCTAGTATCATCCTATGAATCTATGAACCTATAAGAGTAAAAACACACACTTTACTACAGTGAGAATAGAATCTCTACCTATCTATGTAAGTAGATTACAGCCCTCAGTATTTAAGGCAAGCACCACAGCCCAAGTCTGCCTATGAGAGTCTCAGACAACACTTCATAGGTGATGACAGCAGCAGTGTCTGTTGAGGAGAATATGGAAATAACACTGTCCCACATGCTGGTGTAAAAGGGAAGGGTCTCTGTAATGTGAAGCAAGAGCACAGCAAAGCCATATACCCTCACAGATGACTGCAGTGAGAAGAGAACTCCTACCTATCTGAGCAACCAAACTATAGAACTCACTAATTTACACAAGCACCATGACACAAATCTGACTTTTACAAGGATGCAGGTCAACTTATAGTGGATGGAATCAGCAGGGCATGTTGGAGAGAAAATGTTGGGAGGCCTGCTTGAAATGCATGTGCAAGTATCAAAATATTGTTAATTTATGGGATTGGAGCAGTAACTGTAGGATGCACACACTTCTTCTTTTCTGTCTAGACACACACACACACACAAACATGCACCCTCACCCAGTCGACTGCAATGAGAACAGAATCCAACTATCTATGTACACAGACTAGAACTCAGTCTTTATGCAAGCTCCATGGCACACATCTGACTTTTGCAAGAATGCAGGTTAACTTATAGTGGATGACATCAGTAGGTCATGTTGAAGAGAAGCTGTTGGGAGGCCTGCACAGGTTCATAGCTTCATAGGTTCATAGGAGGTTACTAGCCTATTGGCCCTAGGGCATTTACAAGCCTAGCCCTGTAAAAACACAAGTGCCCTTATTGAGCATAATTTGATGGTCATTGCTAACAGAGCAATTTTGTGATCAGCACTGAATGGCCCTGTCCACGAAGAACGTAGGTGTCACCCTCAGGGGTAAATTTGCAGTCACCATCCAGTCATCAAGGTTGCACTTGAATAGGGTCATTGAGGAGCACTACTTCACATGCAGTGAGAGCATGTTACAGAGTAGTGACAATCGCTAGGAGATATATCTATCTTCTCTGCAGGTTCTGTTTATGTCATAGGCTATGTTGAGATCCCTGGAGCAAGTTATCCTTGTCCCATTTGATTTGCAGATGTACAGCATTTTGGGTTCCTATCAGTTCATCAAAACATCAGCAGTTTGAACACCATATGTTCGAACTGTGAAGTTCAAAAACTGATTATCGCGAAGCTGCGGAACATCAAATTCTTTCCCAGGGAAAGAATTCAGTGGCCATTTCTGTGGCTTTGCGATTTTTAGCACTGTGGTGGAAAGTTACAGGTCAGGTTCAGGTAAGTGTGCGATTGTGTGGACGTTAGGGTTAGGGCGTGGGTGTGCAATAGTGAAGGACATTAGGGTTAGGGTTTGGGTTAAGGTAAGTGGATAAATAGTAGTGTATGTACAGTTTAGTGTAGGGTTAAATGTGGGATTTTAAATGTATGTGTGTGGATTGCTGTTTTTTGGTGTGCTTGAGTTGTGTGTGTGTGTTTCTTGGAACAGCGATTTTTTTCGCTGGGAAAAAAAAAATCACTCTTCTAAGCTTTCGATGGTTTTGCACTTCGAGGTTAAATGTTCAAACATATGGTGCTCAAACTTCTACCATTTCAACAAAGTGATATAGACCCCCAGCATTTCCAGTAGGGCGGGGTCTGAGACTGCTCTATAGGTCAGGCATAGGTCACCTCTTAGGAGCCTGCATGATACTGAGTACAGTGACAGGTCTTTCAGTCTTTCCATGTATGAAATGTTTTGAAAACCCTGGATTCTCCTGGTCACAAGCCTCTGTGTTTTCTCCAGTTGCTACAAGTTTCTGGTGAGGTACAGACAGACAGGAGCATAGTACTCAATTAGTGGTCTGATAAGGGTAGAGTACAGCAGAGCTATGACCCCCTTGGTCTTGGATGTGATGGCCTTATTTATGAGGTGTGCAATGCAGAATGTGTGTCTCAACAGTATGGACACATAGTGATTGACGTGTACATTGCTATCAGATTGAATTGTAGATTGCTATCAACATGTGCTCTCAACTGTTTGAGTTTAGAGGGGTGCTATGTATATCATAATTGGCAGGAGTACTTCATTGCCAAAGGGGGCATTTTTTGCTTTAGGTTTCAGTCCATGAGCTTGGCACCAGTCAGTTGTCTGTATCAGCCCCTTCTGTAATAAGTTAATATCATTGGAGGATTCTGTATGTCTGCATCCAGTTGACAGTCATCTGCAAACTTGGTTGGCCACAGGCCATCTAATTTTTGTCTGGGCTTCATAGAAATTATTTCCAAACAGTTGTGGGTCCAACACAGATCCTTGTGGTATTCCACTGGTAAGTGGGCTAGTTTTGGAGGTGCAGTCCACAAATTTGACAATGTGTGTTCTGTCAGTGACCCAGGTGGCTATCCATCTAGTAAGGTATTGGTTAATTCCCAGATAGGAATTTTTCTCTATGATACCTAAATGGGGGATAGTGTCAAATGCATTGGATAACTCATCATAGGTAGTATGCCCTGTTATCCCTCATCCAGGTATTTGGGATCAGTAGCAAAGAAGTCCACTAGGTTTAATAAGCAAGATCTACCCTTGACAAAACCAAAATGGGTCAGGTTGAGTGTGTTGAAGGTCACCTATAGCCCTGTGGATAAGGTCCATGCTGATTCCTTCTCTAGCCTTGCAGATAAAGCTTTTTATATTTATGGGTCAATAGTTCTAGTTCTGTATGTTACCAGATTGATATGCATCACATATCACACATTTGATATTGATTTCTGTAGTGTAGGTGATATGTGTGGAAAACATACGGAGACACTAGGGCTGCAGTGCTTTGGGGGAGGAAACACTGGCTGTATTGTAGATATATGACATATTGTTAGATAGGGCCTTCATTTTGTTATGTTTCCACATGTAATTTCATGTCATAAGACAGGAAATGGACAGTAAAGAGCAGTAATTCATAATAATATTTACTTTTCCATAGCACAGCAAGCAGTGAGTTTCTGCAAATGTTGGCAAAGAGTTTGCACATGCAAGATGCACATTTCTATTACTTTTTCCTGATTGCACATAGTTAAGTAGTGAACAAATTCAAGCAGCATTGCAGCTGAAAGTTACTACTGAGTCTATGAAACACACCTGCTGCTTAACTGACTCTGTGGCAGAAGGTGTAAATGCACTGGCACATTTCCTTTTGAGCCCAGATGATACCGGGTTTGAAATCCAGGTGTATCTAATACTGTTCAAATACTTTTAAATAAACATTGATAATGCAATGACATGAATTCTTTATAATACATGCATTGCTATGTGTTGGCATAGTCCAGCAGGGTTAAGAGGCATTGTGCAGACATAACCACACCTTTTTGCCACAACTCACCACTGCTGTAGCTCCGCCCAAACATAGAGTCCAAAAAGTGAAGAGATCCATTGCATTTTGTAATAGTTATGTGTGTTGTGTGTGATTCTATTTTTTGACTAGATTAAAGGTGTTAAAATGTGGTAGATAGGAAAGCAGTGAAATGCAAGTGGGAGAAGAACAAAGGGAAAGCAGTACTGGAATTTGTAGGAGGGAGGTAGGAAAGAACCATAGCTATTCATTTCTTTAACAGTGTAAACTGAAAATGTGTATAGAATATTAACTGAATTTGAAATGTTGCCTCCACAAAGAGGGGTGACAACAATACAGTCATGTTATATTGCCAATTGGACCAAATCAAGTGTGTCAAGGGGAATTTTTTGTGGGGTAGGTGTCCTTTTTTTTAGTTTCAAAAATAGAGGAATATTGGGGAAGGGACCTAGGTATGTTTGGGTCAAGTAAGTTTGGTAGGTGAGGAAGCAAATGCAAATATACAAGAGAAACAAGACATGAGACAGAGATGGTGACAGACACAAAAGTTTGGGGGACACCATCATTGGGTTGAGGGAGGGAGCAACACAAGCTCATACCCGACAAACTTGGAGATGGTGAGAATCGAGTTCTCACCTACTGAACTGTCATCACTGTAACCTTACTCCAGCAATGGCTGGAGTGCTTGGCATCTCCTCCTCATCCTACAGATCATGAGGCAGAGCAGCCTCTCCATCTGGTGTAGGTGTACACCAATGGTGTGGAGCACGACCCTATGCACCATCCCTGGCAACTCACTCTGGGTGATGAAATCACCATCTCTGCCACTGCTCCCAGAGGCCACCACTGCACCAGCTACTGGGGTGGTACTATCTGAGGGCACAGGTAGTACAGGGGCAGCAGATGCAGTGCTGCCAGGTTGGCTGCTAAATATCCTGGGCATTGTTGCTGGAACCAGTGGAGCGGAGTCAGGCTGATCGACTGGGACTGGCCTACCTCGCTGTGCTGTGTTGCATCTAGTGATGTGGTACATGTGGATGACATGGAACCATTATTGTGACACATAATAGAAAATGAAAAAAGAGAGATAAGGGTTGGGGAGAGAGAAAAAAAATAGATAAAATTAGTACCATCATATGTAACATACAATGCATTGACACAATTATATAACTCTTTTATCTGAAGTATTACATTTAAGTATACTTGCTAATGGATGCAAACTACACTACTGATTGCTGAAAGTAATTCTTGAAATGTGCATATATTGCACATATGCATGTTCCAATTATACAGATTACAGTTTACAGTAGGGCATTTGTGCCAGAGGTATAGTGTTTTTAATTTAATGTAAATATTATTGAAGAAATAACAGTATTGTATTGTTGTGAATTGTGGTATTTGAACCCACAACCTCTGACTACAGTCTAATGCTCTTACAAATGATTTGTGTATACTTGCTTTTACAGTTGGGATATACATGCCCAATTTTATGCAACTCTAGAAAATACCACAAAAGCTATCTTTAACTTTTAATGAAACCATAACACTTCTCTTCTGCTGCATACTTACCACATGCTTCCCTCAGAATCTCCAGTCGAGCAACATGAGCTTTCCTATTGAACTCATGCTCTGTGGTAGCTGAGGAAAGAACAGAAAAGTACAGAAGAGCATTATGCATACCAGTCTTGCCTATATTAAGCTTTCCAAGTCTTACAAGCACTCTCTTAATTTCATACTAACACACCTGTGGGATGTCTAAAGTCTCAAATTACCCCAACCAACAGTTAATAGTATCTCTTTTTCTCCTGTGTAGGTCATTAAAATGATGACTACATTGCTCTCCAGTGTGTTTGATACCAGTGGCACTGGATTCAGCCTGGACCAAACCATTCACATGTCAGACTTGTACTGGGAGCCAGAATAGTCCCCCTGCAGAAGTCTTTGTCTGTAGTGCCTTACCAGGAGTCCAATAAATATCATGAATTCCTGGACACCCCAACTCTGTGCCCTTAACCTGGCACCTTGCCCTCTAACATCAGTCATGTTTACCAGCCAGACTAGACCAATGGAGACTGATGCTTTCCTGACAATTCTAGTTATCACATTTACTGGTAGTGTGCAAACCTGAGCAATGTGTTTGTGTGATGTTAAGTGGAGAGCAGCAGTGCCAAGCAGGGAGGAATTAAATAATTGCAATTGGAAGATTAATCTGACACTTTGACTTAGTTTAGGGATGTCTACAGATGTAGCCTGGAAAAATATATTAGAAATTGGAAGGTAAGTGTTAAGTGAGTTAGGTTTGCAGACATGCACTGGGGGCATAAATGTAATGACCTGACACATGCTTTTTTATCTTTATACAATGAGAAAATTGATTTTTACACTGTGGAGTTCAATCTTAGTCATAAGGGACAAAACATTTTCTTCCACTATGTTGATTTTCCATTTTTGCCGCAGAAGAGTTTCCATCTTTGCCACAGAAGAAGTGTGGCTTACACAGAGTCAGGACTCATACATAAACACAGGTGACATTTTCAGCGGTTACACATGTATATGTATTACCTGGCAAGGTTATTGGATATAGACCCAGTTGTGTATGTCTCTTAGATAATTGTGAAGGCCATGCAATCTAGTAGCAGAATTATACTTACAGAAATATAGTAGACAGGATATACTCAGTCACATATCTGAAAACATAATAATGGTGTATATCCCTCATTCATATAATTCATATCAGCTCCACTATCTAAAGAGCTATAAGTGAGAGTGAATATAACGGGAAGTGGAACAATAGTAAAAGTGCATAGAATGTCCTGTAATAGAACCCAGGACCAAGTGTATGACAGTTCTACACTTACAGCTGTTGCCACAAGAATTTTGATACAACACTTGTTTATTTTTCAGTTTGTTGCTATAAATTGCACTGTCATAATAGTAAGAAAAAGAGGTTGCACACCCTGTACTAGAACCCAGAACCATCTGTACTACAGCCTTACAATTATACCTGCTGCCACAGAACCAACTATATACTAAGCATTGTTAAGGTCTCTGTGTTAACCTCCACACAATGCCGCTTAGTGGGTTTGCATGGTGCCCCACATAATTAATTGAATTTATCCAGTTTCAAATATTAGCTGTCTGGGTCTTGTCTGCATGAGTCCTATCTGCTTCCTGGGTGGACTAATTGTCCAGTTCACCCACTGCCGTGCTTCTCTCAAATGAGATAAGCAGAGCCAAACCTGACATTGATCTTCCATTGCCTGTGACTGCTCTAAGCAAAGCATCATGCAAACACTGCCCCCTCCACAAAAATAAATAAATAAATAAATAAATAAAAGGGACAAGTAGTCAAGTAGTTGAAATGAGAAAAAGCAATCTCTGACATAGATTTGAATTCTCACTCCAATAAATCTTCAAAATACAGGAGGGATGCCTTATCCTTCTTTGCCACACAAACAGCTTAGCAGGAAGGAACTGAAATCATTCTGCATACAATCAACTGCAATATCATCTACAGTAATATGAAACCATACAACTATTTGTACACATATTATTTTCGGATGTATTACACTAAGTGATCACAAAACTAGTTATGATTGTTGCTTGAAAATATACATCTCTGTCTTACTGCTCTGTGTTTTTTGTCATTATTCTCTTATCTGACCAATAATCTGAGACATGCAGTCTGTAAGCCATTCTATATCACTGGCGTTAAAATGTGTGAAGATATTAAATAGAAATAATATCATATGCAGTTACCAACAAATGAAGGGGAGGTTGGATGTTAATGAACCAAACCTGTAAATTATGTGTGGCTTACTTACATTTCCAACCTTACATCTAATGTTTTGTATGTCTAACCTGACACACCCAAATAGATGTAGGGCAATCTGGAGTGCTGTTGTATTTTCCTTCCCCCAACCAGTAAGCATTCCCATTAAAAACAAACACTGATGGAGTGCCTGCACTATGTTTACCTTTGCAACATGGAGCCAAGTATTTATGGGATTCAACAATTCTAATCAGTTCAGATCTGATTTGCATCTTCTCTGCGCTAACGGCCCTGAGTCTACACCATATAAAAAATCAACTTTCAGGGAAACTGAAGCTGAGGAAATTTATTTATGTGGAGAACACAGAATGGAGGCTATTACATTGAGATAAATCAGCACAGATGATTACTGAACTTGAGAATGTATTCTTGCATTTTGTCAGATACATACTGTATATGCTGGAATGTAATTAAGAAAAATCTGAAGCAAAGACTTTTGCACATTTATCTGTATGTATTACTTAGAAGTGTACTGATGCCATTGGCATGTTTGTCAAGGCATTTCACAAGTGCACATGATTGGCAATACCTTAAAATGGAATGATCTTTGATAAACCTGCAGACATGTTTCAGGGACAGTTCATTTAGCATTTCAGAGATGGCATGTTAGCAAAATGTGTCATTTGCCTACTCTTTTTTGGGGGGGGGGTGCTGCATTTCTGTTATTTCACAAACAATAATATGTTGCTGTTGTTACTCTCTCTTTTTTTCCATTCAGCCTGTTATTCGTATTTCAAATTTCTGGACTGTTTTATGTTTCTCCAGTGGGTAATACTGAGATGCTACATTTTCTGTTTTACCTGGGAACATTTATTTTGTAGTTATGTGATGCTTATGTGTATTATCCTTCTGTTGTCTTTTAGGATTCTAGGACTATGCCACCCATGCATCTCAATCCTTGAAGACCACCCTTCGCTGATCCTGAAAATCAGTGCTTTCCTGCTTGAAAGAGGACGGGAAGATATATCATGCCAAATGCAAATTTGGCGGAAGATTGTTTATGATGTTAATGCTGTGGTTTACTACATATGAGCAGGTGCCCCATAGGACCACTGACATGATCTCATCTGTAAGAAGGAAAGCATCTGCAGTGCCCTTTATGAGATGAGTACCAGGGGTGCCTGCTATAGAGCCAGCACTAACATCAATTGAAGAGTTCCTGTCCACTTCCAGAGAGCCAGAGAGCTGAAGAAAGTGAAGAACAGCATGTCCTTGACATCAGTGTAACTGTTTCAGGGACAGCAAGCATGTCCCATGAAAAGCTTCCAGGTAGTAACTTTTGTATCTCAGTTGTTGAATACTGTTGTATAGCAAAACAAGTCAAATCAGTAAGTTACTTATTTTTCACAATCATTTTTTTTTGGGGGGTGGACTGAATATTGTTACAGTTAACAACACATTGTGATTAATTAGCTTATGTTGGAGTTGTCATCCAAGTTCTTGTTGAAACTATAGTTAATGGACATATAAAGAGAAAAAAGTATTACCCCCCCTGTGTTACTGTTAATTGTGGTCTTCCAGGACCATCTGGCATACAGAAGATACCTTTATCTGCACATGGCAAGCCAACATTTTAATGTCAGCACTGATGATCAACTCAAAGAAATATTTTAGTATGTGGTGCTGATGTCAGGACTGTTGTGTGCATTAATGTACTATCTAATAGTGGCAGAACTGTTATTTTGTTAGCACATAACGGAGTATAGTAGTGTATGTATTAATTGTTCCTGTGTTTGTTGCTTATTATCATAGGTGATCCTGACAGTGGAAGTTTGGGACATCTACCACCTGATGTCAGTGTATTAGCAGACTCTGATGATGATGATGGTGTTGGCCAAACAGAGGCACAGTCGGGGGTGGTGCAGAGATTGAATCTGACACTGAGGTTGACATACAGCCATCCCCTGAAATTCCACTGGGCACAGCTAGTAGGCCTACGTCTACCCATTTCAGTAAGCCCTTAGATCTTGTACATGTGGAGACCAAGGCAACTGATTAGGGAAGTGAGGTTACTGTGGCTTCAGTGCTTCTTGTCTCTGGCTGTAGCCAAAGTGTGAACAAGGTGCCACACATGAGGGTTGTTAGGGGTGCTCAAAGGAAGCCTACTGATCATCTTCCACCTGATCCAGGTGTCTCTTCCTGTGCCACTCAGCATATGTTTAGGGTTGTCACGGAGACACAGGTATGTTCCCATAAGTGCTCCGGAGAAATGCTTAGGGTTGCAGATGTGGTAAAGGCTGAGATGCATGAATGCCTCCACTCTGTTGCCGATTCAATGGATTAGATAAATGACACATTGGTACGAGGGGTGTCTGTGATGGAATGAGCAGTGTCTGTGATGAAATGTCTGCTGGGAGGGGGACAACATCCTCATGGGCCTCAGCCACATCATCTTCTGTTAGATAACATGGCCATGCCCCATCACACTTTCATAGAGACAGTAATTCCACTGCTCCATTAGTGGGTGAGCTGTTCATACCCAGACATGGCAGGCCATTGGGATATGGTACTGGGCATCCTCATGGGGGAGCTCATCCAGCTTTCATCAGCCATATTCAGGTACCAGCAATGCATCTGACCATGGGAGTGGATGTGCCAGTGGAACTCCTGTCAGATCAAGTTCTCAAGTTTGAGGACGAGAATGATGAACTGCCACCTCTACCATGCATAACTCACACCTGTCCGACATGTCAAAATGTAGAGCTAGCATAGAGCTTGGCTGTGCTCATGCAGACATTTACACATCGGTTTCACTTGGAGGACCCCTACAGATACACACACGCACACACACACACACACACACACACACACACACACACACACACACACACACACACACACACACACACACACACACTCACAACAGTTACATGGTTTATTCAAATGTCTGTCTGCTTCTCTTTCTTATTCACATGCACTCAGTGACCTTTTGTGTCAACCTAGGCATTCTGCCCCCTCCCACAACACCCTGTGCAAGTGATGATAACTGTGCTATATCTCTGTTTTATATCTTTTGGATTCAAGGATACATAAGCTTTGTATCTGATGTTCAGGGTCCATAGCTGACTTAGTGCTTAGTATATTTGCATTTGTGATGTTGAAATGGTAATTGTACCTTTGACTTATATTGGTCTTAGAAAGTTAGAGAGTTGAAAACATCAACATTTTCCAACTTTATTTTGCATGATCTTGTGAGGGTTGTGAAGTCTAGAACTGCAACATGTATCATTACTTTCTAACTTCTCTATTTAATAATTTTCCAGTACAAATGTATGGTGCTAAACTGAGAGCATGCAGTGTCCATTGCTACTTTTGAGACGTATGACTGTGTGAATCTTTGATGCCTGAGGCCTACTACTTAATAATGGTCCTATATAAGTCAAATAACTTTCTGCTGTCAGATGTTTAGGTCATTTGTGTACAAATCTCCCACCTTTTACTTACTTACACTACCAAGTAACAAAAGTCAAGGATATTCCACTCATTTATACTATTACACAATAAACTTCATGTTCAATACTTACCTTGTAAATCCAGCAATTGCAACAGTTTTAGTCATTGTTTCTTAGCCAATGTGAGGGCATATTGAGCATGCCTACATCTGCCTACATGCACAACAGCTTTTGGTTCCTTCTCTGACTCCTCAACTGCGTGTGGCTGTGGTGACCTTGACATTGGTGGTGGGATGTGTGCTCCTTCCCCTTGCTGATCTTGCTGAAGCTATTTTCTCAGGATGATGTGCCTTACCATGGCACATACTTTGAATATTTCAGTACATATCATGGATTGTACTACAGGGCTTCCCCAGATGTATCTAGACACTGGAATTGTGACTTCAGCAGCCCAAACACACTCTGTATGATATTTTTGGTTTGAGCATGTGCCTCGTTATGGCGTTCTTCAGCAGGTGTGTGTATGCATTCCTGATGGGTCTCATCAGTCATGGTTCAAGTGCATGACCTGCATCCCCCAGTCAATGACACTTTGAGATAGCCCCACTAGCGAACCTCTGATATAGTTGGAAGGTGAGCCAGATATGTGAGTCATGGTAACTGCCAGGGTTGGCAGCACCCATGTTCAAGATGATTTCCTTGGCATTACACATGACTTGGCAGTTAATAGAGTGGAAGTCCTTTCTATTTATGTAGAGCCTTCCCTCTTCTCTGGGTGGTGCCTTAATTTCTATAGGTGTGCAATCTATGGTACCCAGTACTTCAGAGTAGTGTACTACATGTTAGAACTCCTGCATATTTCTGACCCTATCCACAGGAGTACAGGAAGATTATATGTGGTCACTGACATGTTGGAACATAGCATTCAAGAACTGATGGAGGATCCTGGATACTTATTCCTGTGACACCCCCAGCATGCCCTCTGTTGGTCTCTGAAAGGTACCTGAAGCTAAGAATCTAAGTGCTACACATACCTTTTGTCTCCATTAGGATGCATTCCACTCTTTTTGCCCTGGTTCTGAGTTGAGTATGACAGAGGTCGCAGAGTTGTTGTAGTGTGTCTCTATCCACCCTGTAGTGCTTTACAATTTCCACATTATGTGGGTTATGATAAGTTAAACAGGACCTGGAAACTCTTCTCCTTCTTGGCCTTGGTCTATTAACAGCAGCAGCATAGACTTCAGCCTGTTGCACATACACATGAATTAAAGCAACAGCAGCCCCTAACATTGTTTCTGTGTAGATTCCTTTCTGTGGCTATATTCCAATAGGTTTTGGAATTTTCAGGGAGAACCAGCCCTGAGTCTATACAGTTGTTTTATATCTTGTTGAATAGCTCCTCCATCTTGGATTGTTTAATCAGCATATAGTTCAGCTGCTTATGCTGTAATTAGAATGCCACGGTGTTTACCTTGTTTTTGCAGCAGTTTGCGCTGCTGGCTGAATCCAAAACAGTGTATTACCATGTGCAATGTATCTGCGATGTGCACACAGTGTAAATGGACCATGTAGTCTTTACTGAATGTTATTTTATTAGCAATATGTAGTACTATGTCAAGCTAACAGAACTTTTGATATAACTTATCATTTTCAGAGATAAAAGACTACATTTGGTGCAGAGGAATAAAACTATAACCTGGCAAATGGAATTTGGCCACAGACAGATTTCTACCAAGGCACTTTGAGTTGTGGATGGATTGTAATTATGGGGAGGCTGGGAGGAGACAAGGAATGGAACAGGTAGGAAGTTGTAGGAAGAAAGGAGTTAGTATAGTAGGGAAAGGAAGGGTTAAACCCAGAGAATAGGCTGGGAGGAAATAAGATCATTTGGGAGGGGCTGTAAAGGCAAAATATGTATGGATTTAACTCAGTCTTTTGGAATGGGATTTTAGTTATTGTACTACCCCATCATGCCCAGGCGACCAATGGAAGGCTTGTTTCTGGCACTGAAGGAAGGTAAAAGCAGGGAAGGGTTTAGAAAGTAAGATTAAAAGTCCCCACCCAGGTGTTTTACTGCATATGGGAATAGTGTGCAGTTAGTGTGTGGTACAAGGGATTAGAGACAGCTTAGTTATGAAAGGCCATTGATTGCAGCAGCACTGCTGAATGGCCATTAGATACTTGGTATTCACAGTCATCTCTGGGTGTTTAAATACAGGTTGATCCCTTGACCATTAAAGTCTGCCTCTGGCTTGAGGCATGTCAGTGTAGAGGCTGGCAGGAAGCTTATCTGAGGGGCAGAGATGATGGGGTGACACAACAATTGTCTGAGATTATTGAATGAAATACAACAGGTCTGGTTTTGCCTTATAATGAATTGCCATGATGTTCTGCCTGAACTCCTTGTGCTATGGCAGGATGATGAGTGTTGCAATGCTTGTCTGGAGTGAGCTCATGCACAGACAGTGCATCTGACAGGCATAAGACAATGCAGAAAGGCTTTATAAAACAAACAAAAAAAAATTCTAAGATGAAAGCACAGTAAGTAGTTAAGTACTGGTATCCCTACAACAGGGTGATTTAGTGAATGGTTTGCTGATAACGGGTGGGAAGGAGGCTTAAAGAGGCAAAATAATACCCATAATTTCAACATTAAGCTAGTCTTAGCCCAACTGGAGGTTTATGGCCATTGAATCAAGCACCGATGTCTGAGTGATTAAGGTGTTGCCGTGGAGTGCTGGGTATAACATTTTTAAATCCTCTGCAACTAGGGAAGCAAGTGCTTCTTCCATACCAATAATATTGATACTGTCTCCACAGAGGAATTGTGAGGAAGGGCTGTTTTGCCAGTTGTTTTGGTTAAGGTACAAAAAAAAGAAAGAAACACACAAAATTAGTGGAGCTTCCAACAATTGTTTACATGCCAGCAGCTATGCATGAATGCTGCTGTCCATATAGGTGTGTTCCACATCCATTATTATCAGACTTCTTACTGGGGAAAATCATTGGGTTTGGGGGTAACCAGCTGGTTTAAGGACAGGCTGACCTTCCGGTCAGTACTGTTGGATGAGTAGGATTGCCTAGCATTTTAGGATATATATATATATATATATATATATATATATATATATATATATATATATATATATGTATGCATACATATATATATATATATATATATATATATATATATATATATATATATATATTAAAGAAAAAGGCTTGTCATCTGGAGCTTCAGTATAGAAATAACAAGAATGTACCCAGGCAAACATCTATACATATACATACACATATATACTCTTGGGTAAGTCGGTGCATTTGTGTTCCTTGTTGAACCTGGGGAAGCTGAAATTTGGTACTGGGGTAGGGATGATGTGTTTAAAGGTGCCAATCCCTTTCCAGAAGAAGAAGAAGAAAAAAAAACAGGGGGCTGGATGTTGCCATAGCCAATTAGTGGTATGCAACTGGGGATATTAAGCTACTGCTGCAGAGTTTTTTATATAAATATATATATATATATATATATATATATATATATATATATATATATATATATAAAAAACAAAATAGCTGGGGTACAGTAGTGAGGCATATAATGTATGGGTTTAAGGGTTGCATTTATTGATTGCTGACAATACAGTTTATTATCAAAGGTAAGATTGGTAGTGGGAGAGGACGGTTTAGTGTTGATTTATTTAGGTGGCAGGGAGGTTATAAAGGGTTTGGTTGGTAGGTCATTTTATTAATGCTCTCATTTTACACTGTAGATGGCAATGACATTAATGAAGGAACTATGTGCTCAGATAGGGGCACAGGCAGAGGAGCTGTTTTAGGTAGCCAAAGGCTTATCAAGTACTGGGTCATCAGCCCTCATGCGGAAAGCATGTTGCAAGACTAAAGGCCAGAGGAAGTGGAATAAGATGGACCAGCAGTCAGAGGCAAACAGAGGGAATCATGGCAGACAGAGGCTAGCACCATTGGCTGATGGAGTACAAAACTTGGAGCAGAGGATGCCTGCAGGAAATGATCGTAAAGTATATCTTATGTCATTAGATAATGATGTGGGGGGTAGAATGGGCAGGTGAGTTGTTAGAAGGTATGGTTGAACAGGAGAATAATGGATTGGGAGATTTGCAAATACACAAGGTTAGAAATCAGGGAGGAGTAACCAATTCCATTTGAGGCACGTTTGAACTAGAACCAATGTTTGGTGAGGTTAGGACCCAGGAGCCTTCAACAGGGGGGCTACAATTGATGCCTTATGCTCTCATCCAGAGGAATGGTTGGCCACACAGTCCTTCTCAGCAGGCAGTACTTTGTTTTTTATAACCCACACATTACCTCATCAGTGAAGGAGAACATTTGGAGAGGAGATTGTGTCGATGTGTTCAAACTGATTGATGCTGATGGAGTACAGAAGTTAGGTGAGATGGCCATGCCAGGTTTGTAGGATTAATTTACAGTACTGGTGGCATTAGGTAGGGAGATACACGGTAATGTTAGGGCATGAACATGTGATAATTGGACATTAGGTTTTGTGTATTACATGGTGTTTATTACATGGTGTTTATATTAGAGATGGATAATTCTCAGGCATTGCCATTGCTGGCCCACTTTCTGATGATTAGGGAGGCACAATGACTGGGGCTGGGTAACTCAATCCTGTGGTATGACTGATGTTTCTGGAACAGGAAAGCGGAAGACAAGACCTTGCGGTGGAACATCAGGCATGCAGACATCTAGCTGGCAGCCATACTGGATACGGCAGGTGGTCAGCTGAGATTTGAAAAGGATGTAGGAGATAGGGCTGGGAGTTGTTGGTCCTTTAATTGGGGAAAGTGGTCTTGGCCAGAATGTCATTTTGCACACATATATTCTACATGTGAGGGAACTTCCCCTGCCCAAAAATGTTCGCACAAGGAAGATGGGGCTGGCCATTTCACTGCATTTACACAGGAGGTAAGTGGACAGGCAGCACTGGATTAGCAGTTTGCTCAGGGAAGAGGGAATTTTTGAGTTCTTTGCTAGGTGGAGAGGGAATTTTAAAGTCCAAGGGGTTCATCTTCCTTTAGAGGTCATGCTTGGAGGATAGTGTTTGCACACCCCTATTAAGGTGACAGTGTTGCATCAGTTGTTGGAGGATATGCCAAGTTCTGACCTGGTGAAGGAAGTTACTCGTGGCTTTCAATATGCTTTTTTCTAATGAATCTCCAGTTAAAGGGAACAATAAATTGTTTAATAATTTACATTCCACTGAAGGGAATTCAGAGATATTGCAGACATTAATTGACAAGGAAGTTGGAGCAGGTGAGAATATAGGCCCCTTTGAAGAACCTCCATTTGATGTTCACAGGGTATCCCCTTTGGGATTGGTAACTAAGAAGAAGCAAGGGGAATTTCAGATGATATCTCAGCTATCATTTCAGAAAGGGGATTCTGTGAATGATTACATTGGTAAGGTAGATACACAGGTGTGATATGCATCTCTGGATGATGCTGCCCAGATTATCAGGAAATTTGAAGATCCATGGCTTGTGAAATTGGACATAGAATCTGCTTTCCAGTCAAATGGCTGTTGTTATGAATATATGTGAAAGTAAAACTTTATTTTGATAAGGCAACGCCTATGGGTTGTGCTGTTGCATGTGCTTCATTTGACACATTTAGTTATTTCTTACAATGGATACAACAGCAGCAAGTAGTGGGGGAGCAGAAGGCAGTTCATTATTTGGATGATTTTCTGTTAATTGGAGAAGGTGAGAAAGGCGCCCATAGAACATGGGTTTTCTGTGTATTCATTTTGGATTGGAAGAAAGTCTAGCTTGACAGAGGAAGGGAAATTGATAGAAATCATTAAGATAGTGGGGTGTTGGGCCTCTAGAGCTTATTTAGAGTATATAACATAAAGATGTATTATTGTACTGATTTATTTGTTTTTCAGATGACACAGTAGTTATCCTGGAACATTCATTTGTATTCTGGGAAGAGAAGTGATCTGCTGTGAGGCCTGTAGGAAAGAAGTGGCTTTCACAAGCAATGTGGAAGGCTGCATAGTGAAGATTTGGATGTTTACTTCAGTGTCAATTTGTTAAGTTTGAGAAGATAAAAACATCATTGGGAGTCCTGACAATTTTGATAATTCATTTAAGGGGTAATGGTTTAGGCGGGGTGCTTAAAAGGCAGTTGTTGACATTGATTGTTGGTGATTTAGTTAAGTTAGGACACCAGCATCCACAAATGGTGTTAGTGTGGTCAGAGATTATGCCTAGACTAGTGTGGAAGCAGGCTGCTACCTTTGTAGCACTAAAGAGAGCTAGGATGTTGGGAATCACAGAGTATCAGCACCGAGACTTTGATGATTGGGATTCAGTTTGTTATAGGAATAAAGGAATGAATCTAAGTGACATAGGTTTGCATTGCTTTACTGTACATATCACATTGGCCTTAAAGGATGTTGTCAAGCCAGTTATGGTAAGAGAAAAGGGGAACAACCCACCAACAGTCTGTTGGGGAGAGAAGAGGGGTTCTGGTTGAACATCTCTTTTGTTCTCTCTTACCTTCTTAACTTGTGAGGTGAGCCAAGGTACACTATCTCACAATTTTGTGGTTGAGAGAGTAGAGGGTGTAATTCTTCTTGTTTCTTTATGAGTGAGTGACCAATGCTGCCCATAATGTTGCTATGTTCTACAAGGATTTAACAAATGTAAACAAATGTTCAATATTCACTGTGTTTATGCAATGTATAGAAGTTTAATTGTTTGTGCCATGTTTTCACATATAGAGTTGTCAATAAACTGGTTGTGATGGCAGTTTTGTTGTGGTTATTATCTCAAAGTGCTTGGACAAATGAAGTTTGGCCACAGACAGATTTGTTCAGGGGCACTTTGAATTGTGAATGGATTGTAATAATAGTGGGGAGGTTGGGGAAGGGGGACAAGGAGTGGAACAGGTAGGAATTTGTAGGAAGAGAAGAGTTAGTGTAACTAGGCAAGGGAATCGTTAAATCTAGAGAATAGTTTGAGAGGAATTGAGAATACTGGTGGAGGGGTTATGAAGGCAAAAAGATGCATGGAATTAGCTCAGTCTTTTGGTGTGGAATTTAAATTATTCCTGCCCTCCAGCCCATTGTGTTATTTGTGGAGTGTGGAGTGTGGTTTGGTGGAGAAAAGAGGTTCTGGAAGAAACTCTATTTTGTTCCCTCTTTTCATAGCTAGTGAGATGAGCTTTGGTATGCTGTCTCACAATTTTGGGGTTGAGGGAGGATAGGGTATAACGCTACTTGTTTGTTTGGGAGTGATCTGTCAATACTGACCATAATGTTGCTATGTTCTACAAGGGTTTAACAAATGTAAACAAATGGTCAATATTCATTGTGTTTATGAAATGTTCATAAGTTCAATAATTTGTGCTATATGTTCAGATATAGAGTTGTCAATAAACTAGCTGTTATGGCACATGTGTTGTGGTTGTTGACTGAAAGTGCTTGGACAATAAGTTGCTTTCTGTAGTTCAGGGTATGATTCCCTCAGCCTTCATCTACTTAAATGGGTGACTCTCTGAAGTCACTTAACCAGGTGATGCTCCTGGGATGAGTCAGAAAAATGTCCATGGAGATGTAGATTTTAGTCTGGTTAACAAATAAAAACAAATAAAACAATGTGTAAGCACTGAATCATTTCTCTTTGAACTGGTGATCACTAACTAGCAGTTTTCTCAGCTCACTACCAAACACTTGTTTCTAGCATATCCATTACTACTGAGCAGTTCTAATGTCTTTGCTTCATTAAATAGTGTACTGTTTTTGAATTTAATAAAGAATAAAGCACAATTCATGTCTATCAATATTATGAATACCACTGAGTTTATGACCAATATGAATGCGTCTGCATAACAAAGTAGATGTACAGACAAAGCAATTCATTTTTCTGCAATGTAAAGCATAGGAAGGAATGAAGCCAAAAGCATTTCCTTGAGGTTATATTCAAGAGATACTACATTTTGCATAGTAGTGGACAGAGTAAAGTAACAGAAAACCATACAATTTGGTCTATTTCAGTACATAAATAGTCCATTAAGGGTTCAGATTTAGATGGACTTGAGGCAGAGCACACTGTGCTTTGTGATATTTCTGCCCCAATTCATTTCTCTATTTCTTCTCTTAGATAGTTGTTATTGAAAGAATAAAAAAAATCCTAACATTCCTAAAAATAAACCACCTCATGTCATTTTGATTGCGGAATCAAAGCAATTGTCATTGAATTATAAATAAACTGTTGCCTTTAAAAATACATTTGGCAAATCAGAAACTTTTTATGGAGATTCTCAAGCTTAAATTATAAGCGGCATTTTTTATTTCTATCTGTTGCAGAAAGAATTTATGTTTTATTTCATTGATGACTAGGTTGACGTTTTTTATTTCTATCTGTTGCAGAAGGTATTTATGTTTATTTCATTGATAACCAGGTATGTGCACTGATAACTTCACTTATTTATTGCACATGCTCCATGTGAGAACACTAGTGGCATTATTAAGGTAACTACAGCAGATTAAATTAATTGAGAAGTAGGCATGTTCATGACATATTAGATGTGACTTCCTAAGGTCTGTGTACTTAAGACTGATCACGATTAACAGGTAACAGTGGGCAACTCATCATATATACAATCCCCCAGATTTACAAAGCCCTTTATAGCGTGCAGGATTAGTTTAAGAGCAATTTTCGGCAATATGGCCAATGTGCGATCCAGGAAAGAGCTCCCGGGACGTGCACGTGAGCTCTTAGGCTAGTCCTGCACATACTGAGTTCCTGTATGCAAATTACCCTCATTTGCAGGTGAACACCATGCAAATGAGGCTAATATGAGATCCAGGAAGCTAGCAGCCATCCATGCAGGACGAGTGCAGTGTGCAGAAATGTACTCGGTTAGTAACTGAGTACATTTCTGCACTCTACAAAACGGAGCTATGACAGCATCAAATAAAGGCTGCATATCATTGAGGAAGCATGCCAATGTCCAAATAGAAGGCCACTGGCATTGCAAACTGTTAAAAAAAAAAAAAAAAAAAAAAAAAAAATGTAATCTTCTTTTCGATGATCCCGCCTAGTTAAGCATAGGGCAGCGACGCGCAAATGGGATCGGGGGGGGAAGTAATAAAATAAACCCAAAATAAGCATTATAACTAAAATAAGTATTCTGCCATGCAAGTCAGTGGCAGTCAGAAGACAACCTGGCCAGTGAGTAATGGTTGCTAAGGGGGGAGGCTCAGTGTGGGACATGTAACTATGCATTAGCAGGCAATCCTATGCAAATGAGGGAAGGGTTAGTGAATCCCAGAATTTCCCAGGGTGTGAGGCAGGTCCCAAGAGTGTAAGAGTATAAATAGCTGGGTGCAAGACTAGGATATAGGTGACATCATGGGTGTGTGTGTCAGGCATACTGTAAGTGGGTTATAGACCTGTGGCTTGGGATTGCTGCTAGCTTAGCACAGCTAAGCTAGGGGTGTGTCTAAACCTGCCTAGCACTCTCTACAAAGTGTAAGCGGGTGTGCGCACTGTGCTCTGTGTTGTACAGGAAGAAAAAGGAAGTTAAACAAGGAAAAAGCAGCTCTGTGTACATCTGAACACTTCATTTGCGCGGCGAGCCCCGGGCTTAAACAGGGAGGCAATGGAAAGGGAAAACAGTAGTAGGAAGGTAATCAGGGAGAACTAGCTTGGCTGACTGGTGAAATGTATCAGAATCAGCCAATTGCACAGGCAGCAGACCAGCCCAGCCCAGCACACCACTATAAACTATGCCCCGGCCTTGGCAAAGAGGCAACGCATATCACATGCACTGACACAGTAGGGACCCAGGGAATGACACCTCTCTTCCACTTGCACATACAGTAAAAGGGATGCCAAACATGACACTACCTGTGCTCAACCATGTATAGGGAGTGTACTATGTGCATCTGACATAGGCAGCCCTGCATCAATCCTGCCTTGCACACACAGTGGATAGGAATGCAGACATATATGTAAGGACAACACACTATAATAAGCCAAAAGTAGATGGACATAGATGTGTTGAAGAGGGTGACGATGACAAGGAGCCATCTGGGTCTGTCCCACCCAGCACACAGCCAAAGGGCCCCAAACACATGAGGTGCAGATGTCTCTCACTGCAGATACTAGCCAGCAGTATCTGTCAGCATGACGGCGTGTTGCACGTGCCAGCTGTGCAACATGACTGTACAAGGAAGTTTTCACCTAGTAGCTGTATACAAGTACCTGTGGCATATGACCCCATGTGTGCCCCCATGTGGCATGTCAACTCCAACATGAATGGGTTATGGCCCATGCACACATTGCCCTCCCCATAGCAGTATCATGACAAGTCTGCTGAGGTCACCTAATGTGAAATACACCTTTGGGGGAGCTGTAGCTCAGTAATCCCCATGGCGCCTCCCATAACTGTGTACTGCTGTACTGATAAACTAGTTAGGTAGTAGTGCTAACCCCAGACTTGTCAACTATGTGAGTGTGTGTATGTGTGTGTGTCTCGGTCTCTGCCTATGTAGAGAGAAATGCTTTCTAGGCTACTCACACTCAGTACAGTTCATGTCCACAACATTGGCAAGGCTGCTGATGTCACGCACATAGAAATACACCTCTGGGGAAACCATAGCCCAGTAATCTCCATAGCGCGTCTTGTAACTGCGTACTGCTGTAGTGTGCTAAAGTAGTTAGGTAGGTGTTTTAATCCCAGACCTTGCTTGTGTGTGAATGTGTGTGTCTGACTGCATAAAGAGCAATGCTTTTAGGCCACTCACACTCAGTACAATACACATACTTGACTTTGGTAAGGCTGCTGATGTCACTCACCTAGAAATACACCTCTGGGGAAATTATAACCCAGTAATCTCTGTAGTGCATCCTGTAACTGTGCACTGCTGTAGTGTGATAAAGTAGTTAGGTGGGTGTTCAAATCCCAGACCTGGCAACTGTGTGCTTGTGTGTCTGACTGCATAATGCTTTTTAGGCCATTCACACCCTGTACAATACATATACTTGACTTTGGCAAGGCTGCTTATGTCACTCACCTAGAAATACACCTCTGGGGAAGCTAAAACCCAGTACTTCACTTCATGTGTCCTGTAACTGTGCACTGCTGTAGTGTGATAAAGTAATTAGGTAGGTGTTCTAGCCCCGGACCTGGCAACTGTGTGAATGTGTGTGTCTGACTGCATAGAGAGCAATGCTTTTAGGCCACTCAAACCCCATACAATACATATACTCGACTTTGACAAGGCTGCTGATGCCACTCACCTAGAAATACACTCTGGGGAAATCATAGCCCAATAATCTCTGTAGTGCATCCTGTAACTGCAAACTGCTGTAGTGTGATAAAGTAGTTTGGTAGGGGTTTTAACCCCAATCTTGGCAATTGTGTGTGTGTGAATCTTTGTGTCTGTTCATGAATGAGTGACAGACTATGCTTTTTAGGTCACACACTCTCCTTAGAATTCATATACCCAACATTGGCAAGGCTGCTGATGTCACTCACCTAGAAATATACCTCTGGGAAAGTCATAGCCCAGTAATGTCTGTAGCGTGGCCTGTAACTGTGTACTGCTGTATTGCGATTTTGAACTGTGGAAGGGTTCTATCACCACCCATGGCAGTTCTGGATGTTTTGCATGTGTTTCAATGTCTGTGTATGGAGCAATGCATCATAGGCTACTCACGTGCAGTACAATTCGAATGCCCTATGTTGCCAATCCTGCTGATGTCATTCATTTTGAAATAATACTTTGGAGAAAATGTTCCCTCTAATCCCTGTGGTGCAACCTATAATTGCTCCACGCTGTAGTATAATATAGGCCTTGACAGGGGTTCTACATCCACACATGACAGTTGTGGGTGTTTTGTGTGTTTCTCACTGTTTGTGTAGGGAGCAATGCATTTTAGGCTAGTCACTCGCAGTACAGGTGAAATGCCCTACTTTAGTAATCCTGCTGATATCAGTCACTGTGAAATACACCTTTGGGGACAAAGTACTCCAGTGATGTCCATGGCACATACTATTACTGTGCAGTACAATAAACTAGTTAGGTAAGGGATCAACTCCCAGACATGACAGGTGTGTGTGTGTGTGTGTGTGTGTGTGTGTGTGTGTGTGTGTGTGTGTGTGTGTGTGTGTGTGTGTGTGTGTGTGTGTGTGTGTGTGTGTGTGTGTGTGTGTGTGTGTGTGTAAAGACTAGTGTACCTTGGAATGCAGTCTGTCTGCATATCTCACTACTGTGGGCCTAACCTCTTGCCTGGTAGAGGTATGCCTATCATGTGTTGTCCATCCACCACACAGGTCCTGTGTCAGATATGGCACTGGCAGTATTTGTGTTGTGTGCTATCAGTACATGGCTACATCCATGTCTATATCTAACCTCAATTCCCTGACTAAGGATATGTTGCAGACTATCCTGTAACACCAGCACCTTGCTTAGTATATGGCCATTGCTGCCATTAGTCCACTGCTGTTGTATCCACCGCACATACAGTGGGGCTGGGGCCATATATGTGTGGGCGTCACCTACACAACACATCTGTGCCCTTATGCACTGCAGAGGCCAGTGTATGTAACAGTGGAATATGGTCTTGTATTATTGAGTCCAGGTGGGAGCACCATAAAAGACCTAGGCTGTTACAAATGTGTGGGTATCAGGGGTGAGCTGCCACAAGGTATATGGATGTGCAGTACTGTATACTCCACTTATATTGACATTACTTACATGACTCGGGGTACTGCAATCCTTCTGCCTCTTGCCATTCAGACTGTTCTGTGCGTTATGCCTTGTTATGTTCTGACTACAACCCATTTGATCACAAAACATCATTATCTTCTATGGAGTTTGTACAGAGTGTAGATAGAGGCTGCTGAACTACACACCTGCAGTACATACTGTTGATTGTGTGGTACCCTGTGGCCCAGTCTGTCATCACTATTGTACATTCGGAAGGGCTTGGCTTGGACTGCAATAGTTGTGAACCTTTCCAGACTACTGTATAAGTGTAACTGTTTCACAGTTGCAGTACTCCATTTATATAGTTGTCAATATTTGAACAGTTATATGATATGGCATATAGGACTGTTATGGTACACAATTAAAAGAGTCCCATTTCTGCAAACCTGTGTGTGGTGTCGCTCCTATGACCTTTCTATGGGTATATGTTAAAGGCAATGATTGACATTAGTATGTGTAGCCCATACAGTGTCCAGTTGTTCAGGTGTTAACTGTAGGCATAGTTGCTGTTCTATATTGTGTGCACCCCCTACATATGTATGTTACTGTACATATATCTACGTGTGTATGTGTAGTCACATATGTATATATATATATATATATATATATATATATAGAGAGAGAGAGAGAGATAGAGATAGAGATAGATATATATATATATATATATATATAGATATATATATATATATATATATATATATATATATATATATATATATGTATATGTGTATGTGTGTGTGTGTGTGTGTGTGTCCTGGGGACGTTAACAGCTTCCACATATTACATGTCCTGTGGGAGGCAGACTGTACTTGCTAGTGTATTGTGTATTGCAGGGTGCACGTGGTTGGCTGTAGGGAGATGCCTATTCATACAAGACATGTAGTGTGTGGGGCCTCTCAATCTCATTAATGGTGCATGTGGACATAGGTGTATTTGTTAATCTGCAATTGCTATCTACAGATGTATGGCCATATATACCTATATAGATATATTTATCTGCTAACAGATATATAGGTATATGTACATAGATAGTGATATATATGTATATAGAGTTAGTAATACAACATATATATTTGAATATATGTGTATAAATACATATATGGGTATGTTGTATCTGTTAAGGTTGCACTATAGTTACACACGCAGACATCTAGATGTTGGTATACATTCTCTGTACTGTTGCATGACAGGTCTGGCTGATATGCTTCTGAAACTGTGAATATTCATGTACCTGTCATGGCTTAGTGGTACATCGGTTTGTCTGGAGTATGCAGGGTCTTTGGTTTGAGCCTTGCAAGAGCTGTTTAATTTGTTGCTGTCCAGAATATGGCCCGTTGGATAGAGAATGATTAAGGCACCATAAAGCAGTTGTAAGCAGGTTTGTGTGTTCTGCCCAGCAACAAAATAAACAGCTCCTGCAAGGCTCATAACCAGAACCCTTCACATCATACACAAAGTGATTTACCACTAAGCCATGGCAGACGTACATAACCATGATGTTTTCACATACATATCATCCAGCCCAGGTATACAACACTACAGGGAATGTATTCCGCCATGTAGATGTATTTGTGTGTGTGTGTGTGTGTGTATATATATATATATATATATATATATATATATATATATATATATATATATATATATAGCTATATATATATATATATATATTTATATATATATATATATATATATATATATATATATATATATATATATATATATATATATATATATATATATATATATATATATATATATATAAATGGATATAACATATCTATATATGTAGATATAGATATAGACACACACACATATATATATATATATATATATATATATATATATATATATATATATATACATATATACATAGATACTCATGCAGCCATAGATATATATGTATATATCCACATGTCCACATATATGCAACACTAGGAATGCATATATGTCAGCATATATATGGCTCACCTTTCAAAGGGAGAAATCCATGTGTCCGGAACCTGGAAGACCAAAAGTATGTTCTCAACATTGCACACTCTTGCAATACATGCATCGAATGTGCAATGAGCAAATGTCAGTATGCATTCACTCATTGCAGATTAAGCAATTTGGTTGCTGATGCCACTATAGTGGGGATGGGGAATAATTGCCTAACCCCACTGTAGTGCACACTAGGAGTTCGAATATCACAGTAGGGGAGTTTTGAGGGGCCCAGACCTCCAGAGGAGGGGTGTAGGGAGTCATGCTCCCCGCCATTACAATATGTATTCCAACTTGCAATTCAAGAGTCAGTGAAGGTGCCTTTAGAACTGCAGTTCTCTTAACTGTGGTGCAGTAAGAAATGATGGATTAGTCCTTTCGGTTTGCAGAAAGGGCCGTTCAAAGGAATGATTGTCCCCCTGTCAAAGGTGAACACATATATATCAATATAGGTATATATGGACATACATCTGTAGATGGAACTGTGAATATAACCACAATGTATATGTCCACAAGCACCATTGATGTGTTTGAGAGACGCAAACAACATACATCTGGCACAGATAGGTATCCCCCCCCCCCGGCCAAATATGTCTGGCCTGCAATACAATACCAACCTTAGCAGATCCCATAAGCAGGACACTACTTATGCATCCACCTGTAAGATGTAAGGCTGGCATTACTAACATATCATGCAGTACAGTCAAGTAACGTGTCATGCTTGGGGGAACCCCCTGCGCAGGTTCAATAAGTAGCTGGGATCCCTCATGCAATCCAATAGCCCTACACCTGACAATGGATTCACCAATGTTAGCAGGGACATCCACAAACCCACCATGTCAGCTGGAACTACCACCCAGCAGCCTGATGACCTTAGTCTGCAGGGCATGGAACATATCAACAATGAACCCATGGCCAATGTCACTGGTTATCTCAGCATACGGGACCCTGCCAATGTTGTACTTATCAAAGGCAAAGAATGCAACCTGAACCTGGTATACCTCCTTAACCCAATCATGACAGGTGTAGATGAGGGTTAGGAGGTGCACAATGCCTATGAATATCACAGAAGGCTTTTGTACACCATCCCACTTGTAGGAATGTGTGTAGTTGTTATGGGATCTACCTCCGTTCACAGAATATGTTACCACCAGGACTGCTTGGTATATGCCAACATACCACATGTGCCATCCCATGGACATACAGTCCTTCACAGGTCATAGATGCGTCAATGCCCTCCTCCACACTGTTGAGGTGTGCAGCATTACTGGAGTTGCTATAACTCACTGGGTGTGGCTGTTGTGGACACAATTCCCATTATTGCAGTTTCTGTTGCATCTATCCCACCACATAACTGTCTGTAATACTGTACAGTGTATGTAATCAGGTTGTTAGTTGTTGTTTACACTATTCACAGTAGTTGAGCACCTCACACCCTCCTAACAGTAGGGCTATGCTACCGGCATTGGCACACACATGTTACTTAGGTGAGGATTGCAGTAGAGAGGGGAGAGGGACATACACCCTCCTGTTAGCATGTTCAGTGTTATCCACATTGCAGACTCCATATATAGCACTGTGTGGTTGTGCCTATCCTGTCTTGGTGAGATTACATGTGCAACAGATGTGTTACCTGCATGGGGGGGGGGGGGTCTATATTAGAACATAGAAGTTTTAAAACTTTGAATGTTCTAATATCGAACCTAAAACAGCGAACGCTGGAAATAGCGAAGCTGCAGAACACCAATTTTTTTTCATAGGGAAAGAATTTGGTTGGCTGTTTCTGTGGCTTTGCTATTTTCAGCACTGTTGTGGAAAGTTATGGGTCGGGTTCAGGTAAGTGTGCGATTGTGCAGATGTTAGGGTTAGGGCGCGGGTTAGGTGACTTAGGGTTAGGGTACGGGTGAGGTGAGTGTGCGATAGTGACAGACATTAGGGTTAGGGTGGAGTAGGTGAGTCAGAGTTAGGGCGCAGGTCAAGTGAGTGTGCAATAGTGACGGACCTTAGGGTTAGGGTTTGGGTTAAGGTAAGTGGATAGATAGTAGTGTATGTACAGTTTAATGTAGGGTAGATGTAGGATTTTAAGTGTATGTGTGTGGATTGCTGTTTTTTTGGTGTGCTTGTGTTGTGTGTGTGTTTCTTGGAACAGCATTTTTTTCCCAGGGAAATTAATTTAATTTAATATTTATTATATATAATATTAAGCTAATTTAATATAGACCCACACGGGAACATACCTCTATGTGTAAAGTCCTGTACCTGTACTGCATCCAAACCAACGGCACTGTATGTTGTAACCAGCCATGGCATGTGTATCATCCACTACACTTACTGGTGTCCACTGTAGAAGGCCTGCTGTCACCACTACACCCATCAGCCATATGGCCCATGGACAAACAAAACACAATCAGAACAGATACTGATGACAACAATACAACATTGTTAATTACAGCTATGATGCATCATGGTTGCACAGCTACACCTTCCAAAATATTAGCATTTCACTTTACTGCTGACAACATGCTACACATCATTCCATTGCTACACTGTTGTACAGTCACCCTGTGCATCAGAACCATGTTAGCCTGTCCCTGCATTGATGTCACGGATGTCAGGGAGTGGCACAGGTATCATCATATGCACAGGATGTGTTGGTTTTCCAGAGGCTTAGGCTGAGCCATACAATTGACAACATGTGTGTGTGTGTGTGTGTGTGTGTGTGTGTGTGTGTGTGTGTGTGTGTGTGTGTGTGTGTGTGTGTGTGTGCACGTGTTTGTGTGCGTGTGTGTGTGAGGTGGCTGAGTATTGTTATGGGTCACTGGTGATGTCATGTGTGCAGATATGTGGTTGCCCTAGGTTTGTTGTTTATGTGTGTGTGTCTGCATGCACACAGTTCCTCCATGTGGCTGCCCTATACTGGGAATTGTGGGACAGCTGCAGACTGTACCTGGCAGGGTTTGCAGTTCACAGTCTCCAGCCACGGACACAGGACCTGTGCCTGGCAAGGGTGCTACAGGCAGTATGAGGTACAGAGCCAGACTAAGTACTGTCCCCCGAGTTTGACAGACGTGTACTGGATCCAGGTCCCTCCTGGGACTGGCCAGGGCCACGTGCATGTGGTCTGCTATGACGGTCTGTGGACAGCCCCCACACAGTGCTGGGCCAGGTACTGCCTCTACAGGAGTGGCTGTGACTGGTTGGACGTCCACTGTGAGCTCTAGCTGCTGGTGTTGCTGGCATATGTCCACATGGCCATCAAACCATCCTTCCCTGTCTTGATGCATGGACATGACATTGTGGATGAGTTCCAATGTCTAACTCAACCATCTATCCATGACCTCAATGTAATTATGGATGGCACTTGCTAAGTCAAGGATGGTGTCAGTTACAAAAGTGTGATGAGCCTTCTGCACCCTTAGACCCTGCCTGGTGTACCATTCCATTCATGCCTGTGCCTCCATGACAGTCTGGAACATGCGTTTGGTTGAAATAAATGGGGCACGTCTGCTAGGGGCATGATGACCAGCAGTGCTCCTACAAGCACCCCTACACATCTGCCAATGTGATACCCCGCCAGAGATCTGGCTATGACTACTGTGTCCTGACACACCTGCCATAGATACCACACTGTCCTGGCCAATGCCAACCGTAGGCTGTCCCTCAGCTAGAGCCAATGGTGATGAGGTGTGTAGAGGCAGTGTGACTGTGTGCGTGGATGGTGTGGATGCATGTAGGTTGTCAATTGGTGGCCCAGCAGCAGCCCCTGATTACCCTTCCTGTGCCTCAACACACCTATCTTCACGGTCACTATCTGTATCAGTGACATCAGATTCCCTGCGGGTGGGGATGCCAGCCCCACCTCGCCACCTGTGAGGGGAAAACAGGGAACAGACTGTAAGACCTGTACAACACCATTAAACAGTACATACACACACACACACAAACACGTGTGCAGACATGGCACACACACAGACATACACACATGCAGTCAACATACATGGCAACCCATACACTCCACTAGACAGCACCTACAGACATCTCCCACAACCCCATAAAACACACAATAGCAGGCAATGGTGCAGTAAATTATTGCACACATACCTGTACTTACACACATGTCAGCATACAGGACATGTGGGGCTCAACAGCATGCAGTGCAACTGTAGTCAATCCCTGTTACCAACATTATACATGGCTGTGATGCATGGCTTCTGTTTGTAGGTAATGGCCCTCCCCCTGGACCTCACTGCAGCCATGTCCACAGCATTGATGTGCATCTGTTCTGTTCAGCACCCTGGCATGTTCTGCGCACCATACCTCACAGGTGTACACACCATTGCAGGATGTGTCTCTGTGTGTCAGTTGTGCTTCTGCTGATGCTCACAGCCTGTGTGTGCTCCTGGATCATATGTGGGCACGTGTTTAGTGAATGCTTGATGTGTTTTCACATATGTCATTAACAGTGGTTAATGTATGAGTGGTGGACTATCATTAGACCGACCAAAGACACAATGTACTGTACCTATAGTGAGTGTAGAGACCATTATTGATCATGATTGGGCCCTGGCTGATGTTGCCTGTGGTACATAAAGGTTCATAGGTGAGTACTTGTCTATTGGTCCTGGGGCCTACATAAGCCTAGCCACAGTTGTTCCCAGCCATCCACCACCCACTAATGTTATTCCCCTGTGCCCCTGACAGGCTGTGGCACAGACATGCTACCCAGGGTGTATTCCCCATTCCTCATCCAATTGCCAAGTGTTTGTGTAAAGAGGGCCAACGAGTAGCATTGCCTAACATGTATGGGTAGCCCCTTCCAGAATGTGGGGATTCCCCAGGATAGGGCCTATCCCCTCCAGTATGTTATGTGTAACGTGTTGATTAGGTTTAGGACCCTGGAGTGTGTGTTAGCAGAGGAAATGGGATGTCATTATATGTAGCATGTTCAACTGCTCTGTGTATGACATAGCTGTGTATGTTGGGCAGATGTCAGGTATGCCTGGGCAATGTGACTGGAGTGTAGCCAAGCTGTCTGAGATGGACTGTGTATTGCATGTGTTTGAGGCTGGTAATCCCATTAGTGAGGTGTGTGCTGTGTCAGTGCACATGTACAGCATACATTATGGGTAGGTGTGTTAGATGTGTGCATGGCCTACACCTTAGCTATGACATGCACAGTGAATTGCCAAGCATAACCTTAAACCATACTCACCGGCATCCAATCACTGCCTTGTTGGTATCCCAGAGGTACCTACATTGAGATGGGATAGAGTTGATGTCAGTGGCCACAGTTGTGGCATTGTTATTGGGTGGCTGCAATATTACAGTACAATAACAGCTGAAGTCCACAGTACTACAGTTTATGCATTGCTGCTTATTGGTACTACACAGCAACATACCTCACATCTCACATATGCATGATCTCCCTGTACAGATACATACACTACAGTAGTTTACTGATATGCCCTGGAACCTGACCTGAATGCTCAATGTGTTGTGTGTGAGTAGCACCCACCTCCATGACTGTATAAGTCTGGAGCTCTTGCGAACGGGCAGGTGCTACCAGGCTGATGAGCAGCTTCTCCACTCTGGAGAGGGGGAATGGAAGTTATGGCCCCCCTGTTGCAAGGTGGTCACCCCGCACAGCAGCAGCACAACAACATACTTTCTAGAGCAGGTCACTACAATGGTGGTGGACTTGCTCATAAGTACGGCTGTGCATCCTCACCTCATTCACCCTGCGGTCCACATCAGTCCACAAGGCTGTTCTCTCCTGCTGGTCCTGGCTTGTCCATGAGAACAACAGATGATAGTTGTGGATGATGCTGTTGATGATAATCTCTCTCCTCAGAGGCACTGTAGGTGGAGTTCCTCGGGTGTACCATACTCCCTGAAAGACATAATGATAGAAATATGTATGTTTGAGCAACTTATATGTCAAGTTTACCATAATACAATACACATATCAGTCTCCCACCACCATATCATCTCCAACATCATGTTTACACTAAGCTAGTGCTATGTGTCTGGTATGTGTACCATTGGGCCATATATTGTATTGTACAACACTTTCTACTATGTGGTTATATACATGCTCCCTGTGGGGACACTAGAGTTGCAGAGCTGTTGCTGGGTATTTCACCTGCATGCCATTGTCACTGCCACTATGTTTACACATATGCATGTGGTAGGCCTGCTATGTGATTGGTACACATCTGCCATTCTGTGGTATTGGGGATATCTATGCATGTTGTTGGACATGTTCTGGGATTGTGTGAACCATTACAGCCCACATATGTTCCATGACAGTTACACACCAGTATGTGTAGGGGTTATTTGCCAGCAGGAAAACGACTCCAATCTAATGTGCACATGTTACTAGTCCACATCACATCTGTGGCCCACCATGGAACCTCATTATCTACTGTTCCATCACTACGTTCATGTGGAACCACCTCAGGAGATTGTGTCCCCCCATGGAGCACACACAGACATGTGTCTGTCACCCAGTTAAGTCACGGGTATTGTCCATAGGGAGATCCACAGAGACATGGGGTATGTGCTACATCCCCTGGAGGCATGTAGTACACATACACAAGGTGTGACATGAATGTCCTTCCTGCCCAGCGCACAGCCCAGGTACCTTTAGGTCCATGTAGATGCTGTTGTAACTGTCCATGTGTGTGCTCCATGTTCCCTTTGTTCCCATGTGGGGGCTCAGTGGCCTCCACATTCCAAATGTAACTACCCATCCACAGTGTTTAACCACCACGTGTCATATACCAGCCCTGTATGTTGTCTTGTTTGTCACCCAAGCAGACCTACATACCAATGTGTGCCTAATACCCTTCATCAACATATATATATTCCACCATATCATGCAATTGCAATGTGTACCCAACCCAAGTTACACACCTCACTCCACTCTCCAACTTACAGCCATGTACTGGTGTGTAGGTATGTTGTGTATTGATGTGTGATGTTCTCTCACACATGTCATGGCAGGGGAAATGTATTGACATGTATATATATATATATATATATATATATATATATATATATATATATGTATGTAGACATACACACACACACACACACACATATATATATATATATCTATATATATATATATATATATATATATATATATATATATATATATATATATATATATATATATATATATATATATATATATATATATATATATACATATATATACATATATATATATATATATATATATATATATATATATATATATATATATATATATATGGATCCCCTTCAGTTTACGAAAGCATAACGCCAACGCTAAACACAAATCACCGACACCAAAGGACCAACAACGCAGATGACCGACAAGCGAGAACCCGACGGACTCGGTAAGTGTGCGATAGAGTGAGGATTTAGTGTTAGGAGTGGACAGGTAAGTGTGCGATAGTGAGGGACTGTAGTTTTAGGGGCGGGTTAAGTGAGTTAGGGTTAGGGTGCGGGTAGGGTAAGTGTGCGATAGTGACGGAATACATGTTTAAGGGTGGGTTAAGTGAGTTAGGGTTAGGGTGCAGATAGGGTGTGTGTGCGATAGTGACGGACTGTGGGTTTAGGGGTGGGTTAAGTGAGTTAGGGTTAGGGTGCGGTTAGGGTAAGTGTGCGGTAGTGTCGGACCTTAGGGTTAGGGTTTGGGTTACGGTTAGTGCATGTATGGTTGTGTGTATTGTCGGTATTTTGTGTTGTCGGTCTTTTGGTGTCGGTGATTTGTGTTTCGGCGTTGTGGCGTTTCGGTAAACTGAAGGGGATCCATATATATATAGATATATATCTATATATATATATATATATATATATATATATATATATATATATACATATATATATATATATATAGATATCTGTATACATATATATATATATATATATATATAGATATCTGTATACATATATATATATATATATATATGTATATGTATGTATATATACATATGTGCATATATGTGTAGATATCAGTTTGTGTTGTTTATATCCCTAAATGAACGTATAACTCTCCAAGGTTCTGTACACATACACAGCTGTGAATATGTATCACACATATATGTATCTGTATGTGGGGTGCATACGACCATTTGGACCACACTCATGTACCCTCTTTACTTCACAGCTGAACTGTTCGGCCTTGCTGCAACACAAACAGATGTCACATGTGAACATAGACTAACATTAGGGGGGTATATATGGTGACAAACATTAGGTAAGAATATTATACTGCTATGGCAGTTGGGCATGCTATGCTACACTTTACAATGACTGTCCTACAGGTGGTGTGGTTTCTCACCCATGTATCTATCATGGCAGTATTAATGCCCCCACCAGCCGTTGGCCACAGTAATTTACAGAACACAGATATCATGGGTCACATCTTTGCCATTCAGTGCTGGTCTGCACATTAGCCAGGTATTTCCCACTGCCCTCAGGGGCTGACACTAATGTCCAGTGCTGTTGTTGAGCACAACATCATTACAGGAACAAGTACTGATGACACATATATATCCTTTTGCTGTATATATCCTGTTATTCTATTTCATATACTACATGCCAGTAAATGCATATCTGTTTCACATACCTGTTATGTTGTTTCTGCTGTAACACAACCCAGAGATTTGTGAACTTTCTTGAATATTTTAGTTTTCTCTCTCTCACTCTCTCTCTCTCTTTCTCTCATTAGGTGGTGGCCTCTGCATCAGTCAGTGTCCAGCAGTTGTTAATTGCATGCAGCCTGCTGTGTAGTACTTCAGATAACCACTGTCATGGCAACCCTGTACTATAAAGTGCTGCCTTCTGTGGGCATTGTCCCTTCACCTTTACAGTATGGATGACATCCTTCCTGTGTGTGGACATCAGTGTTACAGACAGCAGGTAGCAATACCTCTTACAGCAGAACCTACAAACATAGGGCAGATACACATTTGGGTAAGGTTCCAGACCTACAGACAGCGTAAATAGTGTTGTTATGTGCAATGTATCTTGCTGTTCTTACAGGGTTTCTGTGCACATGGTATTTTTCATGGAATGTTGTCTGTCTGGATAGATGTCAACTGTGGGCCTATCCGTATGATACCAGGGGGATTGTCTGTTAGATTTTGTCTGTGCACCATGCAGGTATTGTCCCAAATATATCTGTGGCAGTCTGTCTGTTGAGTGCTATCAAGACATGACTACATCCATTTGTATTTCAATGTCGTATCCCTGCATAAGGGTATGCTGCAACAAATCCTGTATCACCAGCAATTTCCCGGGTGTGTAACAGCAATAATACAAATATGGCCCTATGTTCCTGCCATAGTCCTCCGCATATAGGCCAGTCATTGTCCTGCTGTGATACAGGAAGGGTTGTTAGGTAATAACCTATCATTATTTACCGCTAGCATTACTGCTATCATCCCAGTCATTTCATGGACTCCCACACCAACTGTTGGGCCAAGTCTATATATATGGGGGCAACAGCTGAAGAACACATATGTGCCCTTGTAGATTCCAGAGGTAAGTGTGTGGTACACAGTGTTCCTTGCTCTTGTTCAGCCTTTTCTGTGGGGGGTTCTATGCCAGTAACCTAGGCTATGGCACCTTTTCAGGGATATAACTGTTAAGACGAGGGTCATTCAGTGTGATAGTCAGATGTTAGGTTAAGCAATGTTATGAACATGATACTGTGACTAACATAAGTGCTACCTTTCCCCCTAGGGCCTGACTACAGGGTGTAATTGGAGGTTGCTGAACTGCAACTGTAATTGTTGATTGTTACGTATCATGAAGGCAAAACCTATTTCGACTGCTGTACTAACTGAAGGCCTTGGCCTGGACAGCATAGTATGGTATATATAAACATTGCTTGCATCTACTGCTTTGTGTGGGCCTTGCATTCATGACTAATTACATATTTCAAACCTTATGTGGTGTCAGTACTGGCCTACATTATTGTATAATACAGGAATAAAGGTTATCTGTGTCTGCATACCTGTGTGTTGTCATGTCCTTTGAATTGTGGGTGGGTATATGTTTAATGTCAGTATTCTCATTGGTGGGAATGGTTGCCACACTACACATTTCACAGGTGCCAGTTGAATGGCTTGTGGCTGAGGGATATACTTTGCACCCAGTACTTCCACACTACTTCTATATATGTGTGGCTAATGATACTTTTTATGTGTGTATATGTGTCTGCACCTATATATATATCTCATATGGCTATATGTATGCATCTATATATATATATATATATATATATATATATATATATATATATATATATATATATATATATATATATATATATATATATATATATATATATATATATATATATATATATATATATATATATATATATATATATATATATATATATATATATATATATATATATATATATATATATATATATATATATATATATATATATATATATATATACACATTATATATATTAATATATATATATATATATATATATATATATATATATATATATATATATATATATATATATATATATACATATAGTTCTTTTTCTTTTTGTTTGGAGCTTTTCTCCCCGGGCCTCTACTGAAAAAGGACATGTATCCAGCTAGACTAGCCCGGTCAACAAATGTAAAATAAATAAATAAAATAATATATATATATATATGTATATATATATATATATATATATATATATATATATATATATATATATATATACATACATATGAACATATGTATGTAGCTATATACAGCTGATGTTATATGATTATTTGTGAGTCATACATTAATATATATATCTACATATAACTATCTGCCTCCATTTACAGATATATATCTGTCCATATGTCCATGCATGTTCGGGTCATATTTTGGCCTGTTCCTCATTCACTTTGGCAATTGTCATGGATGATCGCAGCATTGAAGTCAGTAACTAGTGGTAACACTTTTGTGGTTTGGAATTCATCTCCTTCTACTTATGTGTACTAATACATATAAATGTGTAACTAGCAACATTTTAAGTGTATCAGAGCATTGGTTGATATATATCCCTATTTGTACCCACAGTGTGGCATACTTTGTCCATACTTCTTGCATTAGCAGGTTATGTGGTGTGATAATACTACATTTCCTGTACTGTTGACTGATTGTGCTGCATGATATGTTTGTGAAAGCATCATGTTATGTGTATCTGTCATGGTTTAGTGGTAAATTGCTTTGTGTACAGAGTGCAGCATCCTGGGTTTGAGCCTTGGCGAGGCAGTTTCTTTCGTTGCTGGGAAGATCAAGGGACGTTGGCTACAGAGTAATTAAGGCGCTTTTAAGGGGTTGTAAGTGTGTTTGCATGAGTTTGCACAATGGTAAGCACTGCAGACTGCAGCTTATGTTTCCCTACAGTCAGTTAGCTTTGAATTTCTCAACCTGTGTAGGTATAGCTTACCTCCCCCCCCACAAACCCACGGAAACCTGCTTACCGCTGCTTAACTGTGCCTGCTGCCTCTTAACCCCAGCTAATTCCTTTAAAAGAAAAGAAAAGGGGTTGATAGGACAGTGGTGAAAAATGGGGCACAAAGAGGGAAAGACAGTAGGGAAAATAGCTAGGCATGTGCAGGAAGGGTATAGGAAAGGTCCATAGCTGCCCATTTCTTCTACAGCAACAGCTGTGCATATACACTATATTTGCAGGTAGATTTGGACCCTCAAACCCCTGGGAGAGGGGTGAGGATGACATATATTCATTGTGATGCCATTTAGACTAGATTACATGTGTCCAGTGGACACGTGTGGAAAATGGACAGCTATATGTGGGGCATGATTTTTTTGTGGGACCAGATTCCCCTTTTTCTTTTTTTCAGGTAAGAGTGGGATGTTGGGGAGGGGTAGTTGGTATATTTGGGGAGGTAGGTTGAGTAGGTTAACAGACAAGACACACAAGATGCATACAGGGCCGGTATTTGACATATGTGGGGAGTAAACACCTTGGATGGGGAGGGGTGTTTGGAAGTTGCAAGCCCATGAGCCCCCAACTGAAAACAGTGGGACTGAGATCCCCATCCATGGGCAGTGACCACTGCAGCTTCATGGCCCCAAAGGAGGCTGTGCTGGGGGCTGTGTAGGAGGTGCAGGCTCACCCTCTAATAGTGCCACTCAGCCCTCAAGCTGGCATAGCCACTCTCGATACTTCAGATCAAGCTCTTTATGCACCATGGCCCGGACCTGTTGATGGGTGACAGTTTCCCCTCTGCGCCTTTTCCGAGGGGGGGCAAGCCCCATCCCCTGCAGCAGTTCTACCTGAAGGTGGTGCAGGGCCCACAGAGGAGGAGGTCCCAGGCTGGGCCCCAGATCTGCTGGTGCCCGTTGCCATGGCCAGCTGAGGTGGGACTGGTGGGTCCGCTGGGACCAGCCTTTCCATATGAGCTGTGTTGTCACAGGTTTATGACAGATATGGGTTAGTAACAGTCAACATCATTCAGCATTAGTTATAACAGCATGCATAGGTATTCCCATTAACCCAACGTACCAGATTTAACACAACTGCAGAGCAAGCAGAACACATGCATATATAGAACAACAGTGGCCATTACAGGTGCATGCAGGTTTCATTGATGGCAACAGGCCACCAATATGGGTGTATTTTCACATGGCACATGCACAGAAACAAATGTGAATATTTATACACCATTAGGACATATGTCCCAACAAAAGTGTGGAGTGTAAACATACCAGATGAGGAGTGTCATTGGGTTATTATGCACATATGGTAGGGGTGAGAGAGAGAGACTTCAATTAACAACTAATATATATCCTTGTAGTTTACACAACATTCTTAGACACTGCAGTGGTCTTTCCCTTACACGTATTATTACACTACACAATAACCTTATATTGTACACTGGTATGTTTATAAGTTATTATATACATGCCCTGTGTCTTACATACAGGCTTGACAGGCTGCAGGTGTTAATGCAGCATATGTTGAGTATTGCTGACATACACTTTGGGTGAGGTGCTAGAATGACAGGTTTGTTTCCATATGCATTCTCTGACTATGTACATGCTTGAATATCAGTTATATGTCATTGACAGCTGCCTAGACTTCTTGGAACATCACACTGGATTTTCGGGGGAACAGGGTACCACGCTGGTGATATGGACCATTTATCTGGACACGTTGGATAGATTGGAACAGTTGTGGGGTATGAATATGCATACAACTTACATTCTGAACATTCTAGCAAATTCTGTACTGTTGTTGGGGGCAAGTATGCATAGAGCTTTCTATCTGGACATCGTTTCACAATCTGTATAGTTGTGGGGTATGATTATGCATACAACTTAGTAGCACTCCCAGGATTCAGACCGCTGCTGTGTGTGACAAACTATTATAGCTAACATCAAAGTACACTGTGCTATCAGGGAACTGATGAAAAGCTACAATATAACTGACCTCTTGGCACTTCCAACATTGTTATGCAGGACTTTATGCCCATTTTATCTGCATTTCATGGTGTGGGTGACACTGCTTAAGATACAACATTGCTATTCATAGTATGGAACAGATCACCAATATATGAGAGAAGAGTTAACAGAAGCACTCCAGGGGTTATACCTTTATTCACAGACTATTACAATTTATTTCTACTGGTACAATACTTTCTAAGGCTATTATATTTATTTGTTATGACAGTACATGCAGACTGATTACTAACCTGCCTCGCGATGCAGCCTTTGCTGCCTAGCATCATGGGTTTGCTGGTTCACAGCCTGCTCATCTGCAGCTGTCAGAGAAATGCAGTGATATTTAGCCATACCTATCCATAGTATACACAAGCTAGGCAGTTATTTACTACTTAGTAGAATGAGTACTTCCTCAGTCCTGGGGCACTGGGCATCTGCCGAGACTCCTGGATCCACTGTTCCAGTACAACCCCCCCCTCCACCACTTCAGGTCAGCATGGTGGTGCCTGACCTGCTCACCAGTCCAGGGGATACCTGTGGCACTGGTAAGGTCACGGGCGAGACTGTCACAGGCTTCCATTTTATACTGTGAGTTCTGGTCCTGGCCCTGCAGTAGTCTCTGATCATGGTGTTTTACCAGGAGCCATACCATGATTTTTGACTCCTGGATGCCCCAGCGCTATGCTCTAAATCAAGTACCTTCACCCACACCAGCCATTCTGCCTGCAGTAGGGAGCTGCAACCAGTTATGGGTAGTATTCCCAACTGTGGGGTTTAAATACGGACATTTTCCCGCACTTCCCCGTGATTGGCCAGTTTTGAAAAGGCTAAGCTATAGGCAGAACTGCTTACATGAGGTTGGCACTGCTTAAAGAGGTATACCACTAGGCAGATTGAATTGGCTCACCTACATATTGCTTACACTTACTAACTTGAGCTGTGCTGCGGTTAGCATTGCTTAATGGTTAATTAGCACTATGTTTGCCATTTGCAATTATTTATTCTTCATTACAGGTTATATATGTGTCTGGTATCCGTGATTCATGTGTGCATACACTGTATACAATAATACCTCCAATCTATGCTTACTGCAGTACTCCAGTTCACATATTTATGTTCTGTGGCAGGTTATCCAACATCACTCTGTACATAGATGCAGTTCACATGTTTGGTTTGATTTTCCTGTGGTGAGACTTAGTTTGCTGATGTCTCACAAGCATATACTGGTATGATAGCTTGGTGGTTAACTACTCTGACTATAGTGTACAGGGTCCTGAGTTTGAGCCTTGCAGAGACAGGTTATTTTTTAGCTGGGTAGAACATGGCCCATTGGATCCAGAGTGATTAAGGCACTTTAAAACAGTTGTAAGTGGGTATGCGCAGGTTTGAGTGATGGTAAGCACTGCTAACCACCGGATACAGTTTCTTACTCTCAATTATCTTCTACTTTGCTTAGTCTGTGTAGGCAATGCTTACTCCCCAAGCAAACGCACTTAGACACGCTTACTATCTCTTATTTGTGTTTAAACCTGCTTACTAGTGTCTTATTCATTATGACACTGACACTTCACATGTGCATTTCATGCAGTACTCCAGTTCACATTTAAATGTTATTATGTTGGTTACACGGCATAAAGATATAAATATATGTTCATATACAGTTTTCACATGGAAAATGACATGTGCTGCAGTGAGACTCAAACAAGGAATGTTGGTTCGTTAGGCAGATGCTCTAGCCACTACACTATTGCTGCGCTGTTTCATTTGCATATATATTCCTTGTTATCCTCTTCAGCCTTTTCAGCTGCTTTAACCATAGCTAAATGATAGGCAAACCCACGCACCTATGGTTAGCTGTACTCGGGGTTTAAAAAAAAGAAATGCAAGGGTTTCTTCATCTTATTTCAATGTACTGTTGCTGTTGAACACATGGGGACTGTTGGTGGAGATATGTAGACACATATGAGTGGTTTTACTCATTTATTTACACTTTCTTCTGTTTTTCTTTGCAGGGGCGTGTTTATTCTGGGAGCTCTGCTCTCAGACACACCCCCTGCATTTGTCCACACTCAGTGTAAGATTTGGAGCTCTGGTGGCACACCTTCATTATTATGAATGGTGCGTTGCCGTCCTCCTCTTAAACTGCTGCTAACATGCAGGACTAGTTTAGTCTTGCACAGCAGATTAGTGAATCCGGGGGATTGTGTTTGCTGTGTAAAGTGTGATAATACAAGAATTATATGGAAGCATGAATAATTTGTGAGTGGTCCAAAAGTACACACTCACTTGCCTTTGAAGCAGAGAGATCAAAAGGTTGTGGGTTCAGTTTCCAATCCAGGTGCTTGAACTCCTTTTATTTTACTGATGCTGCTGTGAGTAAGGAATACTGCAATGCTGAGTGTGTCATCCTTTGGAGGAGATGTTAAAAAGACATTCCATCTGCCTGAGTTTATGGCACTTCAGGTCAATGTAAAAGGTATTTTGGTACTTATTGAATACAGTTTGATATACACCATAACTTAAAATTCAGTACATCAATCATATTATATAAAATGTCAAAAAGTATAAAACAAAAGCCAGGTAGATAGAACAGATAAAAATCAATCAAAAATTCTGTAACACAAATTTACACAAAGAAGAACATTTTCATATTCAAGATGTTGGGCCAGATTCACGATGGCTTGCACAGAGTCTAAGAGTAGAGTAAGACTCCATGCAGCCATCATGTCCGATGAGCGATCCAGGAACAGCCTGCAGGGGATTGCAAGAGAGCTCCTAAAATGGCTCTTACACAGACAGGGCGGGAATATGCAAATTACCTCAATTGCAGGTGAAAGGCATGCAAATGAGGTATATTTCTGATTCAGGAAGCCCGAACCTGTCCGAGTAAGAGCAATGTTATTTGCAGAAATGTACTCAGTTGACAATTGAGTACCATTCTGCAAATAGCAAAACGGAGCCGTGACAGCTCCAAATAAAGGTTGCATCCAGTGCAGGAAGCATGCCAATGGCCACATATACGGCCATTGGAAATGTTTCCTGATGCAATATGAAAAAAAAAATTTTTTTCTCTGATTTCCGATGTTTAAGCATAACACAGCGCCGCACAAGCGGGCTGCCCTCTAAAACCCAGAAAACTAAAATTAAAACCCACAAATGTGGATCATATTTAAATTGTTAATGTACAATGCAAGGGAATGGCAGGCTGAAGACAACATGGCCACCGAGTAGAGGTTGCTAAGGGGGGAAGCTCAGTCTAAGAGATGTAACAAAGCATTAGTAGGCAATCCTATGTAAATGAGGGTTAGGACAGTGAATCGCAAGTTTACATAGCAAGTGAGCACAGTCAGTGGAGTGTAGGTGTAGGATAAGGGGAGTAACAGAGTAGAAGATAAGTGACATCATGAGGGGGTATGTATGAAAGAAGTGAAGCTCATTGGAGCAGAGTGGCATGTGTCAGCTGTCATTTACACATCATGGAAAGAGGTGTGTCAACAGGTAGGCTAGGGAAAGGCAAGAAATGGAAGATGTCTGCCATGGATAACACCAAAGTTTCTTGCTGAGTGGATATGTGTGCGTGTGTGCACCTGTAAACCCGAGTAAGACAGAATGCGCGCGTGTAAGCATGAGTGCGCGCGTTTAAGCCAGAGTAAGCATGTATAATGCTGTTTAAAGAGTTGTAAGCGCATTTGAGCTGGTGTACGTGCATTTTAACATGAATAAGCAGGTTTTAGTCTGTGTAAGCATGTGCACGCTCATGTTAGCTGCTGTGCACGTGTTTGCGCTTGTGTGCGCGGCACTCCCCCCTGAGGAAACAGAAAGGAGAAAGGAAGCACAACAAATAGTAGGAAGCTACCAGGGAGTACTAGCAGAGCTTGCAGGTGAAAACAGTCAGAATCAGGCAATTACTCAGGCAGTACACTAGCCCAGCCCAGCGTAGCACTTAAAACTCTGCAAACAACAGTCCATTATGTTTCTCACAACAGATACTGCAGTAACCTAATAGAAGTGAAAACTGAAAAAGCTTTACTGAGACAAAGAAATGTTAGGGGCTGCCATTGCTGTTATAAGGCGACATATGCAATATGCTGAGGGTGGCGACAATGGAAATGCTGCTGGACAACCCACAGTGAGGAGACGGAGAAGAGTGTAGAGACCCAGAGTAACCTACCAGGGGCTACATGAGCTTGAGATAGTGGAGCGCTATAGAGTGGACAGAGACCTCCTGCAGCAAATTGTTGAGATGTGCAGGCCACGCCTCACACACAGAACCAACAGAGGGGAACCCATCCCAGTGGAAACCAAGGTATGTGTTGGCCTAAGAATATTAGCAAAAGGTACCTTCCAGAGACCAACTGATGATATGATGGGGATATCACAGGCATCAGCATCCAGGGTACTGCACCAGTTTCTGGATGCCATGTCAGCACATGTCGGTGATCATGTATATCTCCCCAATTCCCGTGAGGTATTGGCCAGCAATATGCGTCTCTTCCAGCAAATAGCAGAATACCCTGAGGTAGTGGGTGCAATAGACTGCATGCACATATGCATCAAAGCACCAGCCGGCGAGTGGGGTAGGGTCTACTTCAACTGCAAGGGCTTCCCCTCCATCAACTGCCAGGTTGTGTGTGATGCCCAGGGCATAATACTGAATGTGTGTGCTGGCTGCCCCAGAAGCTACCATGATTCCCATATCCGGCATCTGATGCAGCTGTACCAGACATTTGCCATTGGGGACATCCCACATGGTCACCTAGTTGGGTATGCTGGCTATGCACTGAAGCTGTGGCTGATGACACCCATCAGAAACGCACACACACCTGAACAGGAACGCAATAATGAGGCACACGCACAAACATGTAATGTAATAGAGCGTGTGTTTGGGCTGCTCAAGTCATGGTTCCAGTGCCTGGTCACATCTGGTGGAGCCTTGCAGTACTCAGCAACTACATGTACCCAAATTGTCATGGTATATGCTATGCTACATAATATGATCTTGCGAAAACAGCTGCAGCAGGGCCAGAATAGGCCTGGGCCAAACAGCCCCCCACCATTGCCAAGGCCAACACAGGCAGAGCATGACTCGGAGGAGGAACAACCTGAGCCTGCCCCAATAGGCAGAAGGAGGCGTGCCCAGTATGCTTTGGCCTTGGCAAAGAGGCAACACATAGCACATACACTGGCTCAGTAGGAACTCTGGAAATGATACATCTCTCTGACTTGCACATATAGTAAAAGGGATGCCTAAGTTGACACTACCTGCTTTCAAACATGTACAGGGAGTGTAGTATGTGCATCCGACATAGGCAGCCTTGCAACACCACCTAAGGCATGATTGCCATGTGTTAAGCAATATAAAGCAGTGCTAAACAGCATTTACCAGTATGTAGTATATGCAAACAAAATTGCACACACCAACTAGCACAACTGTGGTCAATGTTGAGTAATATTGGGCAACGTCCAGCAATGTTGGTGAATATTGAGCAATGTCAGACAAGCCTGGTCTAAGTAGGGCATAGCTGAACAAAAGCCAACATATTCATATTTGCTTAACTGGCCATTAAGCAGTCTGGTCTCCTCAGTATGAAAATATAAAGCAGTGATGGGTCTTGAACCCAGGATACTGTGCATTACATTCAAAGCACTGAACCACTAAACCATGACAGCATTGCAGTGGTCAGCCTGTATGAAGGAATGTTGATAAGTCTATGCAAAGTATCTCATGGAAACCCTGCAGGCACAGCATAATCCCTGTCGAGTTATGACACAAAGGTGAGTCCTGCAGTAAGAACAGAACCTGACTTCCTACACACACAGTATAAATATTAATATTGGTCATGTTCACACACATCGACAAATGTAGTGGACCTCAGATAGCAACATACTGAAAGGTCACACTGTGCATGCTCACACAAGTATAAATGACACAAATGTCAGGCAACAAAACACGGAACGCCTGAACTGGGCATGCTCACACACTTAGGCCATGTCTGAGTACAGCAGTGGGCCACGCATATCTGGCAGTTGCATGTGTTAACCCAGGAACCTGTCACTATCCAGCAATCCGCCCTGTGCACACAGTTATGTGACAACAGACACATCTATAATATAGTGGAACCCTGTCATAATAAAATATGTTCTGCAGATACCGAAGTTGTTCATAGAAACTGGTAAAGCAAAGACGATAAAGACCTGCAAACAGTATCAGCAATAAACATTGTGCATCCTGAACATTAGCATAGGTTAAGAGGTCGATACTAGGCTATCTGTCCTAGGGCATGTACAAGCCTAGCCAGAGTGTGTTTGGCATTTGCAACCCTGTCAGATTACTACACTGTGTATGTGAATAGTAGGTCACACTTGATAGCCCATGTACGTTTAGGCTAGTGTGCCTCTGTCTAGCAGGGACACAGAAGATATCCTAGGGGTAAACATACTATCACCCATACAGTTGTCAAGATGTCTCCTGTAGTGGGTGGCTCTGCCTATGTGAAACTGGGATTACAATATGGAGTGAGTGGAGCCTCTGGGATAAGAATCTGTCCCTCCAGCATGTCCTATAAACATCTGTGCTGAGGTATACGTCCCTGGAGTGTGCAGCTCCAAGGGAGTCGGACAGCCTGAGGTGGAGCATGTCCAGTAATTCTGGGTTGGGTATATCTGTAAACAACAGGCACACATCATATCCATGTAGGTGGTAAGCGACTTAGTAGAGCTGGAGTTACTGCATCCGAACTATGCAGGGCATCCATGTGAGTCCCTAGATCTGCTTGGTGAGGTACTTCTGTGGCCAGTACAGTTGCTGCAGGTGTCGGGTAAGGTACACCCCAAATGTGGCATTGTAACCAAGCATGGTTGTGATGAGTATAGGGGCACAATGACCTCACTCGATCTAGATGTGAAACCATATGAGATAAGGTGGCCCATATAGAAGGTGTGTCAACCACTTTGGCGATGTGAATGTCAAAGGCGACAGTACAAACAAGTCATGTCCCCAAACCCCTAACAACTCCTACTGTATGTAATGGAGTACTACCTATGTGGTAATGTGTGGGCATGTTGTTATTCCCAAAGGGGATGATGTTAGAAAAATATGTATTAGTAACATGCATGCTTAGTGCATTCGAGGGTTAAAAGAGTTAATACATTTATTCTGTTCACACTGCATGAATCTGCACAAGCTACTAAAGACATTCCAATCCTGTTATGTCATAAAAATATGTGCAGCTATGATCTGCTTATGCTTTGGAAATTAACAGGAAAGCATTTGATTTATGATAATGTCAAGAAAATAATAATAGATGTTTCATTTCTACTAATGTCATGAGATTTAAACAAAGAGTTATTGATTTTCTGCTTATGCTGTGAGAAAGTACACAGCTGCTGAAGCTAATGATAATGAAATTGAAAGTATAAACCGTAGTCAGCATTACTTGTACCTAAGCTAGAAATGTACCTTGAAATGTAGCACATATATATTAGAACTGCACAACTGAAGAATAAAAAGTTTGTAGTGGGCTAAAAATAAGCCCCAAGGCCAGGTTGTTTTTCTCAAATGTTTTTTATAATCCAGTCATGTCAGCAGGAAATCCAAGTAACATTTTCTATGTAACACATAGTGAGTTTTAAATCTGAACACGTCAACAGGAAATCTAAGTAACATTTTCTTTAGAGTAATACAGAAAGCTGTGTCTAACTACGTCAACCATAGAAAAGTAACATTTCATAGAACTGTATAAAAGTAGCATACTGCTTACTAGTAATTTAGACAAATCCTGTATCTGCATGTTTTGTCTCCTTGCTGCAAGTAATAAAGGGTGCCATACTTGAACCTTACGTAAATTGGTCTTTGAAGTTTTTTTCCTTTGACAGATGACTATGCAACTAATGGCATTTAGCTGTAGGCCATGGCTCAGGCACCAGTCATCCATCTCTGTGAGATCCTGTTTGAGTATGCATGTGGCAGCTGGAGAGTTGATCATGGCACCCAGTTTGCAGTCAAGTGCAAACATGTTCAGCCATATTCCCCCTGTGGTAGCTTGTATGTCAGACAAATATATACTGAACAAGAGAGGTCCCAGGACCGAGCCGTGTGGGATGCCACATGTAACTGGTGTATAGTCAGACATGGCACCTGCAATTCTGACCATGTGGGTGCTATCCCTGATCCAGGTAGCAATCCATCGTGTGAGATATGTGTCCATATCAACACTGGTGACCCTATGCATAATGGCCCAGTGAGTTATTGTGTTGAAGGGTTTTGCAAGGTTCAGGTAGGCTGTGTGGACAACCGTCCCTATGTCAATGGACCTGTTAGCCGTTTAAAGAATACAAACAGGTTCAAGAGGCAAGATCTGCCCACAACAATGCTGAAATGTGCAGGACACAGTGTCTGTATGTTCCTGATGTCTATGTGTATGAGTCCCATGACAATATGCTCCATAGCTTTGCAGAACAGGCTAGTTAGGCTTATAGGGCAATATTGTCTGTGGTCCATTGTGGCACCAACTCTGTGGAGTGGGACCACTGTCACTGTATGCCATTCCTTGGGTACATATCCTATAGTAACTCCAATATTGAACAGTGATGTAATGTGAGGGCTACGTCTGTTATGAAGCTAGTGTAAGATGCAGGCCAGGATACTTACTGGTGCCATTGATACTGTGATGTACACTTTGGGGAGGGCAGCACTCACCTGTTACTGTGTGATGTCTGGGAGGTTATAATCTGTTGGGATGGATAGTTGCTCCTTAGTGGGGATAGGGGAGACATCTGCACTGAACCTGTTTGCCAGGATGTTGGCAATGCCAGTGGGTTCAAGGTAAGTTTAGTCAGTATGCAGTAAGTCACAGCATATCAGTGAGTGTCCACCCAGGTTCCTGACATAACTGAAGAAGGCCGTGTGATAGTCCTACGTGTCTGGTGCAATTGTCCGGTAGAAGTGGCCCTTAGAAAAGTTCATGAGTAATCGTAGCTGTCTGCTAGTACAGATCACAGATGCCTTCCCAGTCTGGGATTGTGCTCTATCATGTAGTAGCTTCCTCCTGACATTGTACAGCTTATTAATTGCTGGGGTCTACCAGACAGGTCCCCTGCCATTGGAGGAGTGAGTCCTGTTGTTATTTGGGATAGCACAATCCATGCAGTCCACTAGGTGTCCATAGAATGTGTATGTAAAGGATTCAGCAGTGTGAGGCTGTATTTGCCTCTGTCTCAGGGTCTCTGAAGAATACCACCTTGCTTTGGTGAAGTGAGACATTGGCTCATGAGAAGTTCACCAAGATTACCCAGGATGGGTGTGTGGAGGGTATATGTATGTCCAGTGAGATACACGTATGTTCTGACCTTACCAATGAGGGGTATATCGCTGGTGTGGAACATAGAGTCCCCATGTTGGTGATGATCACGTCCAATATGTATTCCCCCTTGTGGCTGTGCTGACTGGTTGTGCCATAGCATACAAGTCTACAAATTGTAGCGACTGTCGGGAGAGGGTGTTGGGGCTTGAGTAGTATCCCCAGTCAATATTTGTGTATATGAAGTCACCCAATATAATGGTGTTTGTGGAGACCTTCATATTCTCCATAGTTCCCATGAAAGCCGAGTGTGGTTCCTGAGTTTGGGAGGGTGGTCTGTAGCAGGCAACAAACTGAAAGGCAGTTTTGCACAATGGTAGTTTTATATGTATGGTCTGTGATGCTTTGTGCAGTGCTACTAACTTGGAGGTGTGTGTATCTGTGATGTATATGGATACTCCCCCTAGTTGTGTTGTCTGTTCCAAGTCTTGTTGTCAGAAAGCATGGTATGAAACATAACCTGCTAGTGATGGTGTGCATAGGTGAGCCTGAACCAGGCGTCTGTTAGTGTGCAGATATAGCTATCCTCCATACTGAGGAGAGTCCTGAGTGGCCACAATATGAGGGTAACACATCTGGCGTTTAGCAGCATTACCCTTAGTTTCATTTAACCTGTAATGTCAATGGAGGTGGGTTTGTCTTTTGAGCCCTGCTTAAAAAAGGCACCATGGTGGTAGCAAGAGCCTTAGCCAGCATTCAAAAGTCCAAGGGTGACAGATGCAAGCTATCCATAGTGAAGCTATGTGGCATGTTGAGCATGTCACCACAGGCTGACAGACACTGTATCCCCTATGAATGAAACAAATTTGTTAGGCAACTGTTAAACATGATATGTTTGTCTGTATACTGTGACATCATAATTGGTGGGTGTAAGATGCTAGACAAGGTCAGGGTCATACTGGCCTGGGCTACATGATCAGAGTGTTCCTCCATGTATCATGTCATGTAGTCCAGGAAGTAATGTCTGAGGTTTTATGCACCAGCATGGACAATGATGGTGCCAGTCCTGTACTTGCTTTGGAGTGACCTGACTGCATGTTTTATGTGGCAGATCCTGGCACCCGACAGACAGCCCAAAGTGACTATTCCCTTGTTTGGGCTGATGAGTGGTACGTCAGTGTGTCTGACAATAAGTGTTGCCTATTACAAGTGTATTAGGTGTGTTGTTTAGCCCGAAGGGCAGTGACTGTGTGGGACACTGACATTGTGAAGTATGTGATATGTGAGTATTGTAGTGGGGTAGCAGTTGTGTGTGTGTCTACTTTGGAGGTCTCTGCTGCTTAGGCAGAGTTCATTTGCAGCATCTGAATATGTCTATGTGTGATAATGTGGTTTGGGTGTTGTCGCTAGAGGATATGTGAGACTGATATGTGTTGTGTGTGGTTACCTTCACCACCTGATAGACTGTGCCAGTCATGGGTCGAGAGAGTTCAGCACCCTGTATGTCTATATAGGTGCATCTCACACATATATCTGAGTTTGTCGGGAGGAGGAGATGGTTGTCTGTGTACATGAGGCAGATGTGACATTGTGTCAATATTACAATATTCACCAGCTGGACTGGAGAGGACACATGAAACCGACCCCTGGACATGCCAGGATATTATGATGACATACTCTGTAGCCTGATCACAAAGGATCAGTAGGGTGTTAAGTGTGTAAAAGAGTATAACAGGGATTAGTGCTCATGTTCATTGGTGTTTTGTAAAGAGTAGCTGAGAAGGAGTCCAGACTGAATCATGACACCTCCTTCAGCGATGTCATAAATAGCAATGTACATCCATATATGTCCTGAGTCAGGGCCAACTGTACCTAACTGACAATGCCAACATCCTGACAGACAGGCCCATATGTACATACCCACCTCCCACTGACAATAGTCCATATCATCATACCAGGAGATATCACATGTAGAATGGATGAGCAGCTACCCCCAATGCCAAAAGCATGGCAGCAAGTGGAATACATTGTTTCCCAATATGTGTCATGCACAAACTACAGAACAAACAGATCCTGCACCTGAACAGTCAGCTGAGCCTCACCCCCTACACAGGATGTGGAACCGTTGAATGTGTTACAACAACATATGGTACTCCCCACAAGTGTTGGTGCACAACACACCATGGGAAGTCAAGTCCAGTACGCTTATGAAGTCTGATCTGCAAGGTCATGGAGTCCATCATGGTTGCAGTCATAAACAGAGCTATTGGAAGCTGACATACACACAACCCTACCAACTGTGGTATGTTCATGTGCGGATCATGGTTTCCGAACATGCTAGACTGTTTGCAAAGCAGCCACCCAGGACATGCATCACTGAACACATCTACCCATGTCTCACATAGACTTTGAATAGCCTCTTATCAACATCACAGACACATGTAGTATCCACAAAACCAACAAGCCATGCATAAATATGTGTTGACATATGACAGAATGTCAATGTGTCCACAGATAGGTCACACAAGGTAAGGATTATGAGGTCTTGTTCAAGCTGTTGACACCTGCTGACCCACATGAACCATTCCTGGAATGGCATAAAACAAAGTGTACACACATCACCATGTCCAGTCTAATGATGTCCCCATCCTACAAATACAGGAGGAGAAAAGACCTCCCCAATTAATAAAGCAAATAGCGTGCCATGTTAATATGTCTCTTTCTAGTATCATAACATAGTTAGTTAGGGTTTGAATCCTCCAAATAGTGGGTGTGTGTGGGGGTGGAGGTCATATGTGTGTAGTTTCCTTTCAGAGATGTTATCTTTTTGGAGATTGGGAAAACTCACTAAAAGAGGTACAATCCTCTTTGGAAAGTCTGATGATGTCACCATCCTACAAGTGTGTATGTGTGCTGTTTCCTTTGAGAGGTGTTCCCTTTTTGGAGACTGGGAAACTCACTAAAAGAGGTAAATTCCTCTTTGGAAAGTCTGGTGATGTCGCCATCCTACAAATACAGCAGGAGAAGAAAAAACAGCCAGTAAAGCAAATAGCGTGCCGTGTTAATGCATTTCTTTCGCGTATTATGACATAATCAGGTAGAGGTTTGAATCTTGCATGCACTGACAGTGAGTGTGTGCAGATTCCTTTGAGAGGTGCTCCCTTTTTGGAGACTGGGAAAACTCACTAAAAGAGGTACATTCCTCTTTGGAAAGTCTGATGATGTCACCATCCTTCAAATACAGCAGGAGAAGGAACAACAAACAGTAAAACAAATAGCACACCATGTTAATGCATCTCTTTCTAGTATCATAACATTGTTAGGTAGGGGTTTAAACCCTGCCACTGTGTGTAGGGGGGTTGTGTGTATATGTGTGCAGCTTCATATGAGAGGTGTCCCCTTTTGGGAGACTGGGAAAACTCACTAAAAGAGATACATTCCTTTTTGGAAAGTCTGATGATGTCACCATCCTACAAATACAGCAGGAGAAGCCAAACCAAATAGTAAAACAAATAATGTGCCATGTTAATGTGTTGCTTTTTACTATAATAACATAGTTAGGTAGGGGTTTGAATCCTGCAAACACTGTGTGTGTGAGTGTGTGTGTGTGTGTGTGGGGTGGGGTGTATGTATGTGTTCAAATGTCTTTGAAAAGAGTGCCCTTTTTGGAGACTGGGAAAACACACTAAAAGAGGTACATTCCTCTTTGGAAAGACTGATGATGTCACCATCCTACAAGTGTGTATGTGTGCAGTTTCCTTTGAGAGGTGTTCTCTTTTTGGAGACTGGGAAAACTCACTAAAAGAGGTACATTCCTCTTTGGAAAGTCTGATGATGTCACCATCCTACAAATACAGCAGGAGAAGAAAAAAACAGACAGTAAAACAAATAGCACCCCATGTTAATGCGTCTCTTTCTAGTATCATAACATTGTTAGGTAGGGGTTTAAACTCTGCCACTGTGTGTATATGTGTGCAGCGTCATTTGAGAGGTGTTTCCTTTTGGGAAACTGGGAAAACTCACTAAAAGAGGTACATTCCTCTTTGGAAAGTCTGATGATGTCACCATCCTACAAATACAGCAGGAGAAGCAAAACCAACCAGTAAAACAAATAGTGCGCCATGTTAATGTGTTGCTTTTTTTAATATCATAACACAGTTAGGTAGGGGTTTGAATCCTGCAAACACTGTGTGTGTGTGTGTGTGTGTGTGTGTGTGTGTGTGTGTGTGTGTGTGTGTGTGTGCGTGTGTGTGGAGGGTGTATGTATGTGGTCAAATGTCTTTGAAAAGAGTGCCCTTTTTGGAGACTGGGAAAACACACTAAAAGAGGTACATTCCTTTTTGGAAAAACTGATGATGTCACCATCCTACAAGTGTGTATGTGTGAAGTTTCCTTTCAGAGATGTTCCCTTTTTGGAGATTGGGAAAACTCACTAAAAGAGGTACATTCCTCTTTGGAAAGTCTGATGATGTCACCATCCTACAAATACAGCAGGAGAAGGAAAAACGGACATTAAAACAAATAGCATACCATGTTAATGAGTCTTTTTCTAGTATCATAACATTGTTAGGTAGGGGTTTAAACCCTGCCACTGTGTGTAGGGGGGTTGTGTGTGTATGTGTGCAGCTTCATTTGAGAGGTGTTTCCTTTTGGGAGACTGGGAAATCTCACTAAAAGAGGTACATTCCTCTTTGGAAAGTCTGATGATGTCACCATCCTACAAATACAGCAGGAGAAGCAAAACCAACCAGTAAAACAAATAGTGCACCGTGTTAATGTGCTGCTATTTAATATCATAACATAGTTAGGTAGGGGTTAGAATCCTGCAAACACTGAGTGTGTGTGTGTGTGTGTGGGGGGGGTGTATGTATGTGTTCAAATGTCTTTGAAAAGAGTGCCCTTTTTGGAGACTGGGAAAACACACTAAAAGAAGTACATTCCTCTTTGGAAAGACTGATGATGTCACCATCCTTCAAGTGTGTATGTGTGCAGTTTCCTTTGAGAGGTGTTCCCTTTTTGGAGACTGGGAAAACTCACTAAAAGAGGTACATTCCTCTTTGGAAAGTCTGATGATGTCACCATCCTAGAAATACAGCAGGAGAAGGAAAGCCAGCCAGTAAAGCAAATAGCGCACCGTGTTAATGCGTCTCTCTCGAGTATCATAACATAGTTAGGTAAAAGTTGGAATCCTGCACACGCTGATAGTGTGTGTGTGGGGGTGGGTATGCAGTTTCCTTTGAGAGGTGTTCCCTTTTTGGAGACTGGGAAAACTCAATGAAAGAGGTACATTCCTCTTTGGAAAGTCTGATGATGTTACCATCCTACAAGTGTGTATGTGTGCAGTTTCCTTTGAGAGGTGTTCCCTTTTTGGAGACTGGGAAAACTCACTAAAAGAGGTACATTCCTCTTTGGAAAGTCTGATGATGTCACCATCCTACAAATACAGCAGGAGAAGAGAAACCAGCCAGTAAAGCAAATAGTGCGCCATGTTAAAGCATCTCTTTCTCGTATCATAACATAGTTAGGTAGGGGTTTGCATTCTGCACACAGTGAGTTTGTGTGTGTGGGGTGGTGGTGTGTGTATGTATACAGTTTCCTTTGAGAGGTGTTCCCTTTTTGGAGACTGGGAAAACTCACTAAAAGAGGTACATTCCTTTTTGGAAAGTCTGATGATGTCACCATCCTAGAAATACAGCAGGAGAAATAAAGCCAGCCAGTAAAGCAAATAGCACACTCTGTTAATGTGTTTCTCTCTAGTATTATAACAAAGTTAGGTAGGGGTTTGAATTCTACAAACACTGAGTGTGTGTGTGGGGGGTGCGTGTATGTGTGCAAATGTCTTTGAAAGGAGTGCTTTATTTTGGAGACTAGGAAAACACACTAAAAGAGGTACATTCCTCTTTGGAAAGACTGATGATGTCACTATCCTACACATACAGACGGAGAAGAAAAACCACCCAGTAAAGCAAATAGCGTGCCATTTTAATGCATCGCTCTCTAGTATCATAGCATAGTTAGGTAGGGGTTTGAATTCTACAAGCACCGAGTGTGTGTATGCAATTGTCTTTGAAAGGAGTGCCCTTTTTTGGAGACTGGGAAAACACACTAAAAGAGGTACATTCCTTTTTGGAAAGACTGATGATGTCACCATCCTACAAATACAGCCGGAGAAGGGAAACCACCCACTAATGCAAATAGCGCGCCATGTTAATGCATCTCTTTCTAGTATTATAACATAGCTAGGTAGGGGTTTGAATTCTGCGAATGCTGACTGTGTATGTGTGAAATTGTCTTTGAAAAGAGTGCCCTTTTTGGAGATTGGGAAAACACACTAAAAGAGGTACATTTCTCTTTGGAAAGACTGATGATGTCACCATCCTACAAATACAGCCGGAGAAGGGAAGCCACTCAGTAAAGCAAATAACCCACCATGTTAATTCATCGCTCACTAGTATCATAACATAATTAAGTAGGGATTTGAATCCTGCAAACGTTGACTGTGTGTGTGCCACTGTTGGTCAATGCGGTGTGGGTTTTGCTTTTACTATGGTATGACATATTATGATTACAGCAGTAAGTGCATTGCACACATCAGGTATCTGTGTGGCAAATATATATGTGTACATGTCCCCTCAATCAGTACATAGGTGTGAAGCCTGCATACTACATGAATACATTTGTTTCCATTGACAGGTTGTGCCGTTGCTTCTCAGATCATAGGTCACATATGTATGTATGTGACAAGGCCGTCCACTGTCATGATCTGTGGCTAAGGTCATCTGTGCCACTCACACCCATGACAGTTACTTAAGAGTAGTGTGAGTGAGGGTATATGCCTGGGGTATATGTCAGTCATGTTCATACACAACAACAACTGCTAATAATGGACAATCTTTATAGGTGTACAACTGCCTTGTGGCTATGCATTCAGGCCTCTAATGTCTTATGTGATACAACATGAGACTCCACAATACCTATGGATATCTGGATACCAAGGGACACACAAGATAACATGAGGCTGTATGTACACATTGGTACCCAACATACATGTTGAGGGCTACCACGTGTGTGGTACTGACGGGATAGTATGTATAGTACATGAGGATGACTATGCCATAGTCGGCTTACTGCTATACAGCATGTATCAGACAACAGGTATCTGTCTGTATGATACCCTTGTGTAGGATATGCATCCCATCCAGGGAATGCATTGCAGGCCAATGCATGCATTTCCAGATTTGGATGGACACATCCCTAGTGTGTTTGCATGTACCTAAGGGGGCTATATGCTAAACAGGTGTGGTCAAAGGAATGGGTGGCGGTCATTACCACTGGTTAGTGTTATAGTGTAGCACCGGAAGGATCCAACTGTTACTGAGTTCCCTACGACTGTGTGTCATTTGTCAGGACATCATCCAATGATTGCTTATAGTCATGCTGTTGAGGTTGTGTATACTGCCAGACCGCAAATCATTGACAGATATTAACGGTATCACCCACAGCATACTGTCAACCCATGTCATACACACATGTCTACCCATGTTAGTATATAACTGTACTAGAATGCATACTGGCCATTGAAAGATACTATGAGATGTTAACAATGTGTACAACAGGGTATGCCACACGTCCCATGTGTCCACTATGCACGTACATGCAGACAGTGCACACCCGCCATGTTCACTGATGTACACTTGCTAATCTGTACTGCACACATCACACATATTCTGTCCACTCACTAACACATGCTGGCAACACATTACACTTCAGCCAACAGGTATATGGGTGAACAATACATACTCAGACCTAAAAGTGGTGTAAACAATGCTACAGAGCATTGATGCATAATGTCTGCTCAGATATACCTACAAGGATGTCATTACACTTTCTTGTTGACAACTTGCTAATATTGCTACACTGCTATAGTGTCTCCCTGTGCATCAGCACCATGTTAGCCTGTTCCTCAGTCAATGTTACATATGACAGGAGACGGCACAGGTATCATCATATGCACAGGGCATTTTGTTGTTTGCCAGAGCCTGACATTGGCCCATCCAATCGACATGTCTGTGTGTGTGTGTGTGTGTGTGTGTGTGTGTGTGTGTGTGTGTGTGTGTGTGTGTACATCATGGACCAATGTTGATGTAATGTGTGTTTGTATGTGTGAGCCCTAGTTGTTTGGTTAATGTGTGTGTGTCTGCATGCACACAGCTCCACCATGTGGCTGCCATATACAGCAGTTTATGTGACAGCCACAGACTGTACCTGCTAGGCTGTACAGATCACTGTCTCCAGCCACGGACACAGTACCTGTGCCTGGCAGGGGTGCTACGGTCAGTATTGGGTACCAACCCTGACTGGGTACTGTCATCAGAGGCAGAGGTATGATGACTGGACCCATGTCCCTGCTGGGACTGGCCAGAGCCACGTGCACATGGTCTACTGGGATGGTCAATGGACAGGCCAGCCCCAGCATTGCTGGGGCTGGTACTGCCACTACGGGAGTGGCTGTGAACAGTGGGCCATCTGTGACCACTGCCAGCTGTTGCTGTTGTTGGCATGCATCCGCGTCGACATCACAACCATCCCGCACGGTCCTGGCTCATGGAAGACATATTGTGGAGGGCATCTAATGTCTCCCCCCAACGTCTATCAATGACCTCGCTGTAAGTCCGGATGGCACCAGCAATGTCATGGATGCTGTCATAGATAGCAGTGTAATGTGCCCTCTGTGCCCTAAGTCCCTGCCTGGTGTACTGTTCCATACATGCCTGAGCCTGCATTACAGCCCGGAACATACTGGAGGTCATAAAACCTGTGAGGGCATGCTTGCCTGGGGCAATACGACCAGCAGTGCTCCCCCGAGAACCCCTGGACCTCTGCCTATGTTGTATCATTCCAGGAATATGGCTATGGCTGCTGTGAGGGGATGCAAGTGCCATGGGTACCACACTCTCCTGGTCAATGCCAACTGTATGCTGTCCCTCTCCTATGGCCATTGGTGGTGAGGGATGTATTGACAGTATGAGTGTGCACATAGATGGGGTTGAACGCTGTGTACTGTCAATTGGCGGACCAACGACAGACCCTGTCAAACCTACCTGTGCCAAAATACATGTCTCATCGTCACCACTATTCATGGCAGTGGCTTCAGGTCCCCTCCTGCTTTCGGCCTCCCCTAACTCAGCACCTGTGAGAGGAAGACAGGAAATACACTTTACGGTCTGCACATGAACACATGCACACATGCATACATGCACAAATGCACACATGCACACATGAACACATGCACACATGCACACATGCACACATGCACACATGAACACATGCACACATGCACACAGGCACACATGAACACATGCACACATGAACACATGAACACTAATACACTCCTCACTACAGCACATATACACACACACACACACACACACACACACACACACACACACACACACACACACACACACACACACAAACACACACACCAGTAGTCCAACACATACTCTATACTGGGTGAAGGTGGGTGTCAGTATCACAAGGTAAACAGTCACCACACACGTGTCAGGATGCAGAATATGTGTTGCACAAGACCATGCAGTGCAAGTGTAGAAGCCCCTATTTAATGGCAGTATACATGGCTTTGATGCAACTGTGTAGTTGTTCAGTAATTGGCTACACCCTGGAACACAATGTGTACATGGACACAACATTGCTGTGCAGGTATTATCAGCTCTGCAATGCCCTGTGCACCATTACTCACAAGTATACATGCCATGGCTGCATGTGTTATCTGTGTGACACATAGATATCCATGTCTGAGTACAGTGTCTGTGTCCATAGCAGATAACAGTGGGCACGGGTGTAGCACATGCATGCTATGGACACACACGGGATATGTGGTGCATGTTGACGTGAAGGAATCCCAATGCTCGACATGGCTAGTGTACAGTGGTTATGGTGAGTGTGGGACATATTGCAGATATGCCGGTGCAAGACATGGCATGGCATGCTACATGACTGCAACATTAAACACCACACTACCCAATGTGCGTCAAGTGACCTATACACCTACTAGCATTCCAGGACATATATGTGACACTTTGTTTGGATGGCGACTGCTGTGCATATTGTGTATACTGGCATATGTAAGCACGCACACAACATGCTATGCATATTTTGTATAGGTGCATATGTTTGCACACACAAAACACTGAGGTGCAAAGCAATGACTGCTATGAGTAGTACTGTGGTCACTGTAACTGGATGGGGTGTAGTACCCTGTGCCATCATCAACATGCATCCTGTGGTCACTCACAGATACTAATGTGTGCAAGACCAC
>NC_056735.1:1544912282-1544924782 GCF_019279795.1 Protopterus annectens
TTATTGTATATCTGCTGTGGCATAGTGGTATGTCATGCAGACTGGTGAGCCTAAGGTGTGGGGTTTGAGACTGACAAGGGTATTTTATTTTGCTGCTGAGCAGTTCAAGGGCCCTATCATACAGAGTGACTAAGGCACTTTTAAGCAGTTATAAGTAGGTTTGCGTGGGTTTGCGCGACACTTAGTGATGCTAAGCTAAGCTTAGCTTAGCTTATTTTATTTTAGCAATACTAAGCAAAGCTTGGCTTAGCCTTTCATATCTTAGCAATGCTAAGCTAAGCACACACATGCGCACACTGGTGCAAACCCGCTTAATACTGTTTACAAGTGCTCACTCCCGCTAACCCCCACACTAATTTCTTTGAAAGAAAAGAAAATGGGGAGATAGGAAAGTGGTGAAAATGGGGGCACAAAGAGGGAAAAACAGTAGGGAAATCAGCTGGGATGTGCAGGAAGGGTGTAGGGAAGGCCCATAGCTGCCCATTTCTTTACCAGCAACAGCTGTGCATATGTTCGTAATTTGGTGTGGAAATTTGCAACCTTCCACCCCTGAGAGAGGGGTGAGGACAATAGAGTATGTTTTACTGCCAATTATAATTATCAGTTTACACATCCGGTAGACATGTGTGCGAAATGGGCAGCTATGTATGGGGCACAATTTTTTTGTGGGAACAGATTGCCCTTTTTTTTTATTTTTTTCAGGTGAGAGTGGAATGTGAGGTAGGGGATGTAGGTATATTTGGGAAGGTGGGTTGGGGAGGTAAACAGACAAGACAAACAAGACGCATACAGGGGCAGAATTTGACACATGGGGTGGGTGAACACAATTGAAGGGGGAAGGTTTTTTGGAAATCGCAAGTCCATGGACCCACAGATGGTAACAGTGGAACTGAGATCCCCACACATGGGCAGTCACCACTGCACCTTTACAGCCCCGAGGGTGGCTGTGCTGGGGGCTGCGTAGGATGGGCAGGCTCACCTGCGAGACGCGCCACTCTCACCTCAAGCTGGAGTAGGGGAACAGCGACTGAATGCTGGATCTCCCTACGCACCACAACCCTTCAAAGGGTGACAGGTGGTCCTTCTCCACCCATGCTTGCATGGGGGGATGAGCCCCATCCCCTGCAGCGCTTCCACCCGAAGGTGGCACAGGACCAACGGAGGAGGGGAGCCCGGGCTGGGCACCAGACCTGCTGGTGTCAGGTGCACTTGCTGGCTGTGGAGGGACAGGTGGGTCCGCTGGGACCGGCCTTCCAATACGTTCTGTGATTAGGTGTGTTTAATTACAGCATAAGCAAAACAGCATTCCAGATTAGTTGTAACAGCATGCAATAATATTCCCATTAACCCTACACACCAAGGGTACAACAGTTGAACAGCAAACATAACACATGCATATATTGAACCACAGTGGTTATTCCAACAGCATGCAGGGATGTTTGGTAGAAGCAGGCCACCATGAATGTGGTGTTCAAACAGAGCACATGCATCAACGTGAATGCAAATATTTATAGAACAATAGGACATATGTCACAACCAATACTTAAGATTACACATACCCATTGAGGTGTGGAATTGCATGGTTTATGCACATACAGAAGGGTGTAGAAAATACCTCGTTTAACATCTTTTAATGACCTTTTCATCTAGACTACATTCCTAGTGACTGCAAGTGTATATCCCCTACATGTATTATTACACTTGCCACCATACATTAGGTTGTGTAATGGGTTTTGGCTAGTTCAATATATGCCTGAACTATATCTGACATATTAACTGTCCAGGATGCAGATGTTACTCCTACATATTTTTTGATTGCATTTATATTTCTTTATCTACATATCTGGGATGTTTTCACATGACATGTTCACTTTGATTTATACAGAACCCTGCGTTTCTTGACACACACTCTCACATTTTTGGGGAAAATATAACATGCTACACATGTGCCAGTTTTACTTATTCATGCCAGCCAGTAATTGACTGTTGAGGACTGTATATATGTTTCACAGCTACTAGCACTTCCATCACCCACTTTATATGGGACTGCACAACTCTGGGTTGCCAGTACCTTTTCAAAAAGTACTGTTTGTATAATGCAAGGATACAACAACATTTCAGACTCTGTGACACAGACACACTCTGGGTTTTAGACCTTTATTAATGACATTACACACTTTTCCACATGTTCACTCCTTTATTTGTTTTAACGGTGTATATGGCAGACATGTTCAAGACATATTATACCCTTATTAATAGGTTAGCACACTTTTTTTTCAGGCTCACTCACTTATTTTATATGACAGTACCTGCAGAGATATTATTCCAGACATATGTTACCTTTCTTAATGGGTTACAACACTCTTTTTCTGCCTCTCTGATGTTTTTATCTGACAGTACATGCAGAGGACTGATTCAGGCAAAGTTTATGGCTGTATTATTGGACTACAACACTTTCTTTCATGCTCTCTCCCATAATTTATATAACAATACATGCAGAATAATCACTAACCTGCCTGGGTGGCGCAGCCTTAGCAGCCTATCAGCATAGGCTTGCTGATTCATAGCACAGTCACCTGCAGCTGTAAAGTAAATGAGGGGATATTGAGACATACCTATCCATTATACATACTCCATTATCAATTCTTACATACTGCATTCCATGGCTACATACTCAGTTGTGGGGCATCCCGCATCCTACGGGCCTCCTGTATCCACTGGTTCAGGCGGTCCTGCTTTCGTCTCTTCAGGACTGCATGGTGGTGATGGACCTGCTCACCAGTCTGAGGAACACCTGTGGCACTGCTGAGGTCACAAGCTAACTGGTTCCAAGCCTCTGCCTTGTACTCCATCCCTTGGAACTGGCCCTGCAGGAGTCTTGACTCGTGATGGTGGACAAGAAGCCAAACCATGTATTTGGACTCCTCGATGCCAAAACGTTGCCCTCGGAAGCATGTTCCCTCTCCGACACCAGACATTCTAACTGCAGATGTGAGCTACAATCAGTTATGACAAGTATTCCCGCCTGTGGGGCTTAAATATGCTGCATTTCCCACACTTTTTTGTGATTGGCCATTTTGTAAAATTCTCAGCTGACTGCAGACCTGCTTAGTAATGGTTAAACTATCATTCGTAAGTATATGAATGTTAACAGTGGATGTTTCTCCTATGTTGTCATGGCTTAGTCGTTCTATAATTTGCTTCTGATGCACAGAGTCCTGGGTTCAAACCTTGTCATTCATTTTATTTTCATACTGTCCAGAGAGGCTAGGGGGTGTGGCTGCATTTAAGCAACTTTGCTCTATGTTGCTCCTCGGTGCCCTGGTTGGCGCAGCGTTCACGTCCGTGCAAACACATTGCGCTAGGTAAAGCACCATTAAACTATTGGCAACTCTATTGCGCTGGGTAAAGCGCTATTAAACTTTGGGCAACTCTATTGCACTGTGTAAAACACTCTTAAACTTTGGGCAACTCTATTGCGCTGGGTAAAGAGCTATTAAACCATGGGCAACTCTATTGCGCTGGGTAAAGCACTGCTTAACGACAGGCAATTTTATATCAGGATCCTTTAAAATATTTATTTTGTTCACTGATACATTGGCCATTTCACTGCTTTTTAGTTATGTTTAAACATATTTGTCAGGTATTATTTCATATACTGATTTAAAAATAAATACGAAGGGGAGTGGTGGGACTCAAACCATGAATGCCTCTTCTTTGTGGGAACGCTCTACCATTACGCTACTGCTATTTGGTGTGATTTGCATAAACATTTTTTCTTATGCTCTTCCATGTCAGAATTGCTAACTCTAGCAAAGCAATGGGCACACCTGCATACACATGCACAAATACGGGCAGCTATTTTCGGAATTTAAAAAAAAATTACTATTTTGAGTTTTAGAACTATGATAGGGGTTTACAATATCAGGGAGTGTGATGTTGGGTGCAGAGACATTTGAGCGGAGTCGCTCTTGTGTGTTTGCTTTTACTTTTGGAACACTTGCAGGGGTGTGGACATTTCGACTGCTCAGCAGTCGGACATGCCCCCTGCTTTCTTACACGGTCCGTGTAAGACTTATGGTTGAGTCAGCATGCCCTCATGCATATTCATGGCATGCTGACATCATACTGTTCAACTGCAGCCTCCGAGTAAGACTTATTAAGTCTTACACGGAGGATTTGTGAATCCGGGGGGGTTATGTATTTTGTTAATCTTTCATCCCCTTATAATTTTTTGTCATAATTATAACCTTAACTCTTCATTTTCTCACAAAGATTGCATTACATATTTTCAGTACCTTATAACCTCCTTGCCAAACAAACTATGATGCTTAAAATAACCTCACCTAGATTGTCATTCTTTTTATCCCACTTTTTCCTTATGTCCTAAACATAATCATTTCAATATTAACTTTCTTAACTTCTGCCTTATTATGTACTTAGTATATTGTTTCTAAAAATACTTGATTGTGATACAATGTAAAAAAACATGCAGCGCATCTTCCTAAATATTACAATACTTCTTTCTGCATTCATTGTCCTCAGATATATTTCATTTTACATATTGCTTGTGACTTATTTAAAAATATTCATAAAAACTTACTGTTCATGTACATCCTTATATAATTCTCAACTATACTTTATTCTATTTCATTTTCACTTCATACAGAATATCCATCTTACAATGCCAGCTCTTTTTATTTTTCTAAACCATTGAACTTTATGCCCAATAAAATATTGCTATATTTTCTTTCATTCCAGACTATATTATTTTCCCTTTTTCCATTTTCCTTTCATAAAGCTCTACCAGAACTGTTTATATTTATGCTAGATGCACTTTTTTAAAGCATTACTCTCACAGTAAGACGCTGTCTGGTTCGATTCTCAGCTAGAGCGTCTTCTGCGTGGAGACATGCGTGAATGGGCATACCTTCGTTGAAGGTTGTGCATCAGGCCTGGCAAGCCAGGACAGAAAAATCAACTGCCAATCATTAGCGGACCGGAGTTCCGCTGTGGCGACCCCTAACCGGGAAAAGCCGAAAGACACAAACAAACTCTTCTATTTCTCTTGATCTTTTCCAAAACAAAAAAAAAATGTAAAGAAACCAAAAGCATTCCTGAATGAAACAAACCTTACTCTTTTCTCTCTCTATTGTTCAAAATATTCATCCTTATTAAGTTTAACATTGACCCCCAAAGAGGAAAACAACAAATCACATTTTCTCTAGTGCAGTGCTTAACAAATACTTACCAGATTAATATATTGCCAGTTCCATCAATATACACTTAATCAAGAAAACCTTTCCCTGATATGACAATTTAAAAACATTCCATAAACTACCACTTTTATTTTAACTACCTTTTCTCATTGCCACTGTGCACACTCCTTACTACCAAAATTATTATCAAGCATCCTTCCCTTACTGCAATTAAATACACTCCACTTATTTTAAAACCAAAAAATAATATCACACGAATGAAGTGGAGGTCCAATAGATTCATTTAGTGCTTTTGTCGGAAACTTAAACCCGACTTCCTTTTAGTATGCATCATTTTGTTCTCGTCCATGGTTCCAGTGACTTTCTCATATCCACCAAGTTTAGTAGGCGTGAACAGCCCATGGTGAAGCTGAACTAGGACGGGTGAAGTTTTTGAAGATTTTGTATGTCTTAACTTATCAAGTTCACCATAATTCTTTCCATGGCCTTGTATATAAGACTAGTCAAAATTATGGGTCTATAAATAAACAAATAACACCCTAGAATATACTTGGATGGCAAAACCCAATGAGTCTCAAATGACTTATTTTTACTTATTTACTGAAAGCTTTCAACCTCACAGAAGGCGTCGATCAGTGTAAAACTCAACCATATTATATATAAATTCATAAGGCTTTTTGTGTATTTTGTTATTCAAACTTATGGGTTTGTAGTTTCCGGTCTGTTGAAAGTCCACTTTTGTGTAGATGGATGACTACTGTAGTCCTCCATTCTTATGTATGTAGCATGTCTGCAGGCTATAGTTGAACAAAGATTCTAGTATGCCTGACAGGTCATATTTCAAGCTAATTAGGAGGTATCCTGAGATATTATCAGGACCCACTAATATAGTGCTATTAGATCTGGAGAGTACAATGATGACCTTTTCTTTAGGGATAGTTGGGCATAAATAATAGTGGGCATTTCCTGGGGGAACTGGGTGAGATAGGTGGGTGAAATTGGAGCCAAATTTATCAGCCAGCAAATATGATATGTTCTCCGGTTTGGAATAGGAAGTTCCATTTACTATTAATTTAAGACATGGTTGGGTGTTCTGTTTAAGGATGCATACATAACTAAAATATCTTAAGGTTATCCTTAGTTTGGGAAGATTTTTGCCTAGGAGTTGGTTTTGGTGGACTTGATTTGTTCCCCCGATTTGCTTGTTTAGACTGGTAAGGGAGTTTTTTTGACTTTTGATCATAACCTCTCCTATTTTTTGACAGGATTTTCTTTCGTTCATTGTACAATCTATTTATACTGGAGGTCCACCAAGGGTGATTGTCTTTGGAGTTTGCCTTAACATTATTTGATTTGGTACTGCTTTTTCTATGCAGTTATTTACATGCTTGGACAGGGTTTCTGTAAACACTTCAGCATAGCCCACACTGTTTTCTTCTTGAGGTGTACAACTCTTGTCTCTTCTTGTGTAGTAGTTGATCTAAATGTGTGGAAGGCATTACAGCCTTTTACTGCCAGGTTGTCTTCAGTGACATTAAACCATGTATTATTAACTACACAGATGTCTCCACAGTGAGGAGTGTTTCCAGGAAATGGAGCTTCTTGTTGATACAACTAGCATTGAGCAGTAAGAACTTTAGTTTATCTGGCATAGATTTTACTATTTTGGAAAGTTTATCTGACTGGCATTACCTAAAAAAGGTATCATAATGGTGGATAATATTTTGGCCAATATCATAAAGCCTAGTGGGGACAGATGTAGACCATCTCTGACAAAACCATGTAGACTGTCAAAGATATCTTACCAAGCTGACAAAAAATGAACCCCCTAAAAATGACACTAATAACTAAGCTAGTTATCAAAGTCAATCATCATATCGTCATATGTTTATATCATGATATTTTCCATGGGGAAGGCGGAATGCTGTTCAGTGCTAGGCTCATACCTGCCTGTGGCACATAATCTAAAAGCTCTATCATGTCTCTCTTGATGTATTTCCAGGATGTACATCTCAGGGATGTCTCCCTTGATATATTTCCAGGATGTATATCTCAGGTCAATAACACCCCCCCTCCTCCCCAGGATTATAACAGAGTCATACTGGTAATTGCGGTTCAATGTTCTGAGTGCATGTGTTATCTGGTGGATCCCTGACCCTAATTGGAAAATGACAGTTACTGTCTCCTTGCTCATCCTGGTGAGGTGGGCAGCAATGTCTCTCTCAACTGGTCTTCAATGACTAAATATCAGGTTGAATGGTGGTTTGACTTAGGAGATTAGAGTTTGAGACATTGTGCTACATTGTCTGAGGATGCCAATTTCCCCCAGGCTGACAACAGTGTCAGTAGGAAGTGCGCATCCTAAACTGTGGGTTTTCTTTTTCTCTGATCTATGATGGAAATCTAGGTTTGGAGTTTTTGCTCTCTGGGGAGAGGTCTAGGATTGATTTAAAATAACTCTGCTGGGGTAATGCTTTTCAGTGGGCAAACTAGTTGCTCTACACTAAGCTAGATACTTAATAGCTGAGGAAGTTTTATATTGAAAATTACAACTCTAGGTTTCTGCAACCCAGCCACTGGGGATGCACAAGCCAGTGCATTTCTTTGTGCCAGTCCCAAGCCCGGATAAATGGGGAGGGTTGCTTCAGGAAGGGCATCCGGCATAAAACTTTGCCTAAACATTTCATGCAGTCACTAAGAAAATTTTTTATACCGGATCGATCAAGGCCCGGGATAACAACGATCACCACCAGTACTGTTAGCCTACAGGGTGCTGGCGGAAATTGGGCTACAGTTGGCCGAAGGAGGAGAAGAGGTGGAAGACATGGCCGAAGGCAGGAGGAGAGGAGAAAGGCTAGGACTGTGGTAGTGATGGTCAGAACTTTGAATGTTGGCAGTATGACTGGTATAGGGAGAGAGCTAGCTGATATGATGGACAGAAGGAAGGTTGGTATATTGTGTGTGCAAGAGACCAGATAGAAGGAGAGTAAGGCTAGGTGTATCGGTGGTGGGTTCAAATTGTTTTATCATGGTGTGGATAAGAGGAGAAGTGGCGTAGGAGTTATTCTGAAGGAACAGTATGCTGAGAGGGTTTTGGCGGTGAAAAGAGTGTCGGATAGAGTGATGTTTATGAAGCTGGAAATTGATGGTGTAATGATGAATGTTGTTAGTGCACATGCTCCACAAGTTGGGTGTGCAATGGATGAGAAAGAAAAATTTTGGAGTGAATTGGATGAAGTGGTGATGACTGTACCCAAGGGTGAGAGAGTGGTGATTGGAGCAGATTTCAATGGGCATGTTAGTGAAGGGAACAGAGGAGATGAGGAAGTGATGGGTAGGTATGGTGTTAAACAAAGGAATGTAGAAGGTCAGATGGTAGTGGATTTTGCGAAAAGGATGGACATGGCTGTGGTAAATACATATTTAACAAGAGGGAGGAGCATAGGGTGACATAGAAGAGTGGAGGAAAATGCACACAGGTGGATTATCTCTTATGTAGGAAGGCCAGTTTGAATGAGATTAGAGACTGTAAAGTGGTGACTGGCGAAAGTGTCGTTAGGCAGCATAGATTAGTGGTTTGTAGGATGATGTTGGTTATCAAGGAGAGAAGGAGGAGTGTGAGGGCAGCACCAAGAATCAAGTGGTGGAAATTGAAAAAAGGTAATTGTGAGGTGGAGTTCAGGGATGAGTTAAGGCAAGCACTGGGTGGCAGTGAAGAGTTACCAAATAGCTGGGCAACTACAGCAGAGCTAGTAAGGGAGACAGCTAGAAAGGTGCTTGGTATCACATCTGGACAGAGGAAGGACGACAAGGAGCCATGGTGGTGGAATGAGGAAGTACAGGAGAGTATACAGAGAAAGAGATTATCAAAGAAGAAGTGGGATTGTGAGAGAGATGAAGAAAGTAGACAGGAGTATAAGGAGATGAGGTGCATGGCAAAGACAGAGGTGGCGAAGGCTAAGGATAAGGCATATGAAGAGTTGTATGAAAGGTTGGACACTAAGGAGGGAGAAAAGGACCTGTACCATATGGCTAGACAGAGGGACCGAGCTAGGAAAGATGTGCAGCAGGTAAAGGTGATAAAGGATAATGAGGGAAACATACTCAGAAGTGAGGAGAGTGTGTTGAGGAGATGGAAAGAGTACTTTGAGGGGTTGATGAATAAAGAGAATGAGAGGGAGAGAAGGTTGGATAATGTAGGGATAGTAAATCATGAAGTACAATGGATTAGCAAGGAGGAAGTAAGGATAGCTATGAAGAGAATGAAGAACGGAAAGGCTGTTGGCCCAGATGACATACCTGTTGAAGCATGGAGGTGTTTAGGTGAAATGGCAGTGGAGTTTTTAACCAGATTGTTTAATGAAATCTTGGAAAGTGAGAGGATGCCTGAGAAATGGAGGAAAAGTGTTTTGGTACCAATTTTTAAGAATAAGGGTGATGTGCAGAGCTGTAGTAACTACAGAGGGATAAAATTGATCAGTCACAGCATGAAGTTATGGGAAAGAGTAGTGGAAGCAAGGTTAAGAAGGGACGTGGTGACTAGTGATCAGCAGTATGGTTTCATGCCAGGAAAGAGCACTACAGATGCAATCTTTGCTCTGAGAGTGTTGATGGAGAAGTACAGAGAATGTCGGAAGGAGTTGCATTGTGTTTTTGTAGACTTAGAGAAAGCATATGACAGGGTGCCTAGAGATGAGTTATGGTATTGTATGAGGGAGTCAGGAGTGTCAGAAAAGTATGTAAGAGTGGTACAGGATATGTACGAGGGTAGTGTGACAGCAATGAGGTCTGCGGTGGGAGTGACGGATGCATTTAAGGTGGAGGTGGGGTTACATCAAGGATCAGCTCTGAGCCCTTTCCTATTTGCAATGGTGATAGACAGGTTGACAGACGAGATCAGACAGGAGTCCCTGTGGACTATGATGTTTGCAGATGACATTGTGATCTGTAGTGAGAATAGGGAACAGGTGCAGGAGACCCTGGAGAGATGGAGATATGCCCTAGAGAGAAGAGGAATGAAGGTCGCAGGACTAAGACAGAATATATGTGTGTGAATGAAAGGGAGGATAGAGGAATGGTGAGGATGCAAGGAGTAGAGGTGGTGAAGGTGGATGAGTTTAAATACTTGGGGTCAATAGTTCAGAGTAACGGTGAGTGTGGAAGAGAGGTGAAGAAGAGAGTACAGGCAGGATAGAGTGGGTGGAGAAGAGTGTCAGGAGTGATTTGTGACAGGCGAGTACCTGTAAGAGTGAAAGGGAAGGTCTACAAGAGGGTAGTGAGACCAGCTATGGTATATGGGTTGGAGACAGTGGCATTGACAAAAAGGCAGGAGTTTGAGCTGGTTGTGGCAGAATTAAAGATGTTAAGATTTGCACTGGGTGTGACGAGGTTGGACAGGATTAGGAATAAGTATATTAGAGGGTCAGCCCAGGTTGGAAGGTTTGGAGACAAAGCCAGAGAGGCACGATTATGTTGGTTTGGACATGTGCTGAGGAGGGATGCTGAGTATATTGGGAAAAAGATGCTAAGGATGAAGCTACCAGGTAACAGGAAAAGAGGAAGGCCTAAGATAAGGTTTATGGATGTGGTGAGAGAGGACATACAGGTGGTTGGTGTGACAGAGCAAGATGCAGAGGACAGGAAGAAATGGAAACAGGTGATCTGCTGTGGCAACCCCTAATGGGAACAGCCGAAAGAAGATGATGATGACAACTCTAGGTTCCTGCATTTTAACAGGCAGTGCAAACCACTGCGGTACAGCTCAGCACAGGTTATAGGAGATGAGTTAGATAGGCATCCAATCACTTTACAGTAATAAAGCAGTATACCTGTATATATATATATATATATATATATATATATATATATATATATATATATATATATATATATATATATATATATATATATATATATATATATAATATATATTTATATATATATATATATATATATATATATATATATACACACACACACAAACACACACACACACACACACACACACACACACACACACACACACACACACACACACACATATATATATATATATATATATATATATATATATATATATATATATATATAGGTCTATATAAGGCTCATATCTTCCTATAAGTCAAAATGTTGTCACTGTTGTGAGTGATACTACAAGACTGAGGTACCTAGACTAAGTAAAGTGCAAAAGAAAAATGTAGTGGAAATAAGGCTCAGATCCTCCCATAAGTCACAATTTTCTCCCTGTTATGAGTGAAACTACAAAACTAAGGTACCTAAACTAAGTAAAATTCAAATAGAATAAATGCAGTGGAAATGTAATAAATGAGGCTCAGATCCTGCAGCACTTCAGAATTATATCGCCAATGTGAGTTATACTAGAAGACTGAGGTCCCAGACCAAGCAAAATGCAGGCAGAGAAATGCAGAGGAAATGTAATAAATGAGGCTAAGATCCTGCATCAAATCAAAATTGTCTCACTACTGTAAGTTGTGCTACACAACTATGGCCACCCGAGCAAGTACAATAAAAACAGTAAAAAAGCAGTAGAAATGAAATAAATGAACTAATGAAATAAATGAGGCTCAGATCCAGCAATAACTTAGAATTCTCCCACTACTGTGAGTGGTACTAAAAGAATAACAATACACAACTCAGATTAACATGCTGAATATTGTAGTCCTGCAATGGAATGATAATATACATAGGCTAACTTGAGCTTAAAGAGTCTAGTTGGGGTGCCTTATTGGTTTGAGCTATCAGTGTCCAACAGAATTAGCACTGTGAGGGACTTGAACACTCTCATTCACAGTAGGGGTGGGCAACTGAAAAGCTACCAAGTGGAAAAGCACAAGAAGAAATGGGCAGTAAAACAACATTCAAAATACAGCAAAGTATAATATAATAAGAAGAAACCAAGAAGTAATAGAACTATCCAAACCATGTTGTTGTTTTCCTTACAGCTTTTCCCGGTTAGGGGTCGCCACAGAAGAACTCTGGACCGCTAATGATTGGCAGTAGATTTTTACAGTGCCGAGGTGCCAGCTCAATGCCCGACCATCAACAAAGGCATGCCCGTTCACACATGTCTTTCAAACACTACTTGACCGTGGGGAGAACATGCAGACTCCACAGAGAAGGTGCTCCAGCTGAGAATCGAATGGGAGAACCTCTTGCTGTGAGACGACAACGCTACCGCTGCAACATCGTGGCTTTATCCAAACCATAAATGTAGAAAATCCAAAAATCAATGCAGTTAAACAGCAGAGCTTGTTTAGCTGA